>NC_135819.1:21087395-21313471 GCF_964213995.1 Mustelus asterias
GGGAGAGAGAAGAGAAAGAGGGACACAGAGAGAGGGAGGAAGAGAGAGAGAGATGAATAAAGAAAGAGAGAAAGAAACCGGAAGAGAGAGGGAGAGAGAAAAGAGAAGGGAGAGCACAGAGAGAGGGAGGAACAGAGAGAGAGAGAGATGGACAAAACGTGAATGAGAGAGGAGAGAAGGAAAGAGAGAACAGAGAAAAGTGAGAGGGGAATAATCCTGAGATTGAGAGATAAAGGGAGGGAAAGAGAGATTGAGTAAAATGGAATAACAAGTCAGACAGTGAAACAATGAGGGAAATATAATGTTTGCAAAGGAGAGCTGGGAAAGAAAGCAAAGGTAGGAATTAAAATGGAAATGAGAGGAAAACCCACCTACACAAGACAAGAGAGCAGCTCAAATCTGTAACCTTTGGAATCACCGGTCAGAACATTGTCGATCGAGTGAGGGATGCATGCCGTGTCTCAGAGACCCCGTTTCCAGAAACAAGGTGTGCCTGGGAGATCCTGGGGCAGTGCGGTGGTCAGCACTGCTGCCTCACAGCTCCAGGGACCCGGGTTCGATTCCAGCCTCGGGTCACTGTCTGTGTGGAGTCTGCACATTCTCTCCGTGCCTGTGTGGGTTTCCTCCGGGTGCTCCGGTTTCCTCCCACACTCCAAAGATGTGCGGGTTAGGTTGATTGGCCATGCTAAATTGTCCCTTAGCGTCAGGGGGACTAGCTCGGGTAAATGTATCGGGTTATGGGGATAGGGCCTGGGAGGGATTGTGGTCGGTGCAGACGCAATGGGCCGAATGGCCTCCTCCTGCACTGTAGGGGTTTTATGATCCTGACTCTTCACTGTAACCATGAGAATGTGGAAGAAGTGCTGTCCCTTAAGACTCAATCAAAAATAGGTCATGGACCCATTTAGCTGTGGCACCATGGGACGGGGAGCGAGAAGGTCAGAGGTTATTAAGGAGGCAGACTAAGTGGAAAATACAAGGTGATGGTGCTGTGATGTTGTTTCAATGCCTGTGCGTTCCTCCTGGCTTTCACACAGACAGTATTACAAGTGAGGAGGGTTCCAAATCAGAGAAGATCGTCAATGAGAAGGAAGAAAAGGTCCCAGCATCGATGAACCATTCAGGGATTTCACACAGCTTGGCAAAGCGGCACGGTGGTTAGCACTGCTGCCTCACAGTGCCAGGGACCCGGGTTCGATTCCCAGCTTGGGTCACTGTCTGTGTGGAGTCTGCACGTTCTCCCCGTGTCTGCGTGGGTTTCCTCCGAGTGCTCCGGTTTCCTCCCACACTCCAAAGACGTGCTGGTTAGGAGCATTGACCCAAACAGGTGCTGGAGTGTGGCGACTAGGGGATGTTCACAGTAACCTCATTGCAGTGTTAATGTATGTCTACTTGTGACAATAATAAAAAATAAACTTAAGTACATGGGCAAATCTGTCTTCGCAGGGATGGCTAAGATTATATTTGATCTCGACAGTCCCAATGTTCTGAAGAGAGGTAGTGTTGGAATTCTAGAACCTTATTGCTCAGACGGAGGCCATTAGGCCCACTGTGCTTCTGACAGCCCTTTGATAGAGGTGAACAATTTGGTCCCGCACATCAAACTTGCCGCCACCCACACAACCCCGCAAATTAGTTCCACTGCAAGCACAAGGGATAGCACCTTCCAAACCAATGGCCTCTGCAAGGTAGCAGAAGGGCAGCAGACACACGGGAACACCACCGCCTGCAAGTTCTCCTCCTCTCCCAGAATTAACGTTTTGAGTCTATTTAAAGTAAAGTTTATTTATTCGTCACAAGTCGGCTTACATTAACACTGCAATGAAGTGACTGTGAAAATCCCCTAGTCGCCACACTCCGGCGCCTGTTTGGGTACACTGAGGGAGAATTTAGCACGGCCAATGCACCCTAACCAGCACGTCTTTCAGACTGTGGGAGGAAACCAGAGCACCCAAAGGAAACCCACGCAGACACGGAGAGAATGTGCAGACTCCACACAGTGACCCAAGCCGGTGTTCGAACTCAGGTTCCTGGCGCTGTGGGGCATCAGTGCTAACCACTGTGCCGCCTATATGACCCTCCTGTGGAATGTTAACTCTGTTTCTATCTCCATAGATGCCGTCAGACCTATTGAATTTATCCAGCATTTTCTGTTTTTTGTTTCAGGGTAAAAACCAGGCATCTACCCCCATCTATTCCTTCAGGTGTTTGGTAGTTTTTAATGAGGTCACCTCTCCCAGTTCTAGAGAACACAGAGCCAGTTTGCCCAGTCTCTCCTTATAAGAGTCTCGCCATCGCAGGAGAAGGTCTGGTGAACCTTTGCTGCCTTCAGGGACCTGGGTTCAATTCCCGGCTTGGGTCACAGTCTGTGTGGAGTTTGCACGTTCTCCCAGTGTTGGCGTGGGTTTCCTCCGGGTGCTCTGGTTCCCTCCCACAGTCCAAAGATGTTCAGGTTAGGTGGATTAGCCATGCTAAATTGTCCCTTGCTTTCAGGGGAATTAATAACGTAAATATGTGTGCTTAAGGGGATAGTGGGTGGGATTGTTGCCTGTGCAGGCTTGATGGGCCAAATGGCCTCCTTCTGTAGGTGTTCTATGATTCTCTGACTCCCTAAGGTAAGGGGACACTTTACTCCAGGTGTGGCCTCACCTAGCGTGGTGTCTTAGCCCATTAAAAAAGTCTGAAAGGAAATGTGACTCACTGGTCCAATCTGGAGCCAAATTGGGGACTCACTCAGACTTGTCTGGGCTTGTTCCAGGAGTTGGAGTTTTGGGCAGGGCGAGTTTTGCTTTTATTCATTCATGGGACATGGGCGTGGTTGGCTGGCCAGCATTTATTGCCCATCCCTTGTTGCCCGAGGGCAGCTGAGAGTCAACCACATTTGCTGTGGCTCTGGAGTCACATGTAGGCCAGACCGGGTAAGGACGGCAGATTTCCTTCCATAAAGGACATGAGTGAATCAGATGGGTTTTTCCGACAATCGACAATGGTTTCATGGTCATCAGCAGATTCTTAATTCCAGATCATTTGTATTAAATTCAAATTCCACCAGCTGCTGTGGCGGGATTCGAACCCAGGTCCCCAGAACATTAGCTGAGTTTCTGTATTAATAGTCTAGTGATAATATCACTAGGTCATCGCCTCCCCTAAAGACGTTTTTCTTTGCTCCGTAATGTCATAGAATCATAGAATGATGATACCATGCAGAAGAGACCCTTCAACCCATTGAATCTGCACCAACACATCTGACCTCCCACCCTATCCTATTCACCAGCACTTGGCCTTGAATGATATGATGTGCCAAGTGCTCATCCAAATACCTTTAAAGGATCTGAGGCAACCCACCACTACCACCCTCCCAGGCAGCGCATTCCACACCCTCACCACCCTCTGGGTAAAAAAGGTTTTTTCCTCACATCACCCCCTAAACCTCCTGCCCCTCATCTTGAACCTATGTCCCCTCATGACTGACACTTAAACTAAGGGGAACAGCTGCTCCCTATCCACTCTGTCCATGTCCCTCATTATCGTGAACACCTCGATCAGGTCACCCCTCAGTCTTCTCTGCTCCAACGAAAACAACCCAAGCCTGTCCAACCTCTCTTTAATGTTCCATCCCAGGCAGCATCCTGGTGAATCTCCTCTGCACCCCCTCCAGTGCAATCACATCCTTCCTATAATGTGGTGACCAGAACTGGACACAGTGCTCCAGCTGTGGCCTCACCAAAGTTCCATACAACTCCAACATGACTTCCCTTAAACTTTAAGTTTAAGTTCAATTGTATCTATTAGTGTCACAAGTCGGCTTACATTAACACTGCAATGAAGTTACTGTGAAAATCCCTTAGTCGCCACACTCCAGCGCCTGTTCGGGTACACGGAGGGAGAATTCAACACGGCCAATGCACCCTAACCAGCACGTCTTTCAGACTGTGGGAGGAAACCGGAGCACCCGGAGGAAACCCATGCAGACACGGGGAGAATGTGCAGACTCAGCACAGACAGTGACCCAAGCCGGGAATTGAACCCAGGTCCCTGGCGCTGTGAGGCAGCAGTGCCAACCACTTTGCCAGGCAAGAGACCCATGTGTGTTTTTTCACCACCCCCTAACATGCCCTTCTGTCTTCAGTGACCTACGGACAAACACGCCAAGGTCCAATGTCATGCCATTCATCTTGTATGTTGTTGTTCTGTTAGTAAGGATTTGTGAATTCACTGACCTGGGTTCGAGCTTTACCTCGCTATGCTACGCCGAGTTTGGATACAATTGAAGCAAGACTTTGCCAACTTTGACCTTGGGTTTGCTCAAATGGGTGCTTTCATTGAATGATAGAATCCCTGCAATGCAGAAGGTGGCCATTCAGCCCATCAAGCCTGCACCGACCACCATCCCACCCCAATACTATCCCCGTAACCCTATGTATTTATCCTACTAGTCCCCCTGACACTAAGGGGCAATTTAGCATTGGCCAATCCATGCATCCAACCCGCACATCTTTGGAGTGTGGGAGGAAACCGGAGCACCCGGAGGAAACCCACGCAGACACGGGGAGAACGTGCAAACTCCACACAGACAGTGACCCGAGGCTGGAATCGAACCCGGGTCCCTGGAACTGTGAGGCAGCAGTGCTAACCACTGTGCCACCTCGTGATTGGCCACTCAACCAAGCTGTTCCATATTCACCCTGTCCGCACCCTGCATCAGAGTAAAATGCCCATTAAATGCCCAGTGAACCTTAAACACCCTCGAGTACTTGCGATCTGCAGAACTTAGAATCCTAGAGATTTACAGCACGGAAACAGGCCCTTCGGCCCAACCCGTACATGCTGATTAGGATCCCTGAACTGAACTAGTCCCATTTGCCTGCGTTTGGCCAATATCCCCCGAAACCTTTCCCACCCATGCACCTGTCCAAATGTCTTTTAAATGTTGTCATTGTACCCGCCTCTACCACCTCCTCTCGCAGCTCAGTCCACACACGCACCATCCTCTGTGTGAAAAGGTTGCCCCTCTGGTCGCTTTTAAATATACATTTCTAAACCACGATAGAAGAGGCGTTGATAGATGTAACTTCCAGCTTAAACATATGGAGAATTTTTCACTGCTTGGTCCTTGCCACTCGGAAAGTCACGGATTTGCCAAGGAAACAGACCGACAGTCATGTAGCAGATGTCATCTTATTTTCGAAACTGGGATGCCAAGGCAAAACGCGAAGGCCAATAAATAATGCAGCCATCACAGATGAAAAGGCAGGGCTGCGGTATACATCATTAGATAGGAAGGAGTTCCTTGCTTTGGAAATGGCGCAGGGACTGTTGGCTAAATTGGCCCTTGGGATGAGGGGGGTTGACTACGATGCCAAACTGTGGCACAGTGGTTAGCACTGCTGCGTCACAGGGCCAGGGGCCCGGGTGCGATTCCCGGCTTGGGTCGTGGAGTTTGAACATCTCTGCATGGGTTTCCTCCGGGTGCTCCGGTTTCCTCCCACAATTCCTCCCTCTGATTGGTATCATGAGTCCTCCCTATAGCCGTCACTACAGAATTAACAAACACCCGCGCATATACAAATACATACACGCTCTCATGCACCCGCGCATATACAAATACATACACGCTCTCATGCACCCGCGCATATACAAATACACACACACTCTCACGCACCCACGCATATACAAATACACACACGCTCTCACGCACCCACGCATATACAAATACATACACGCTCTCATGCACCCGCGCATATACAAATACATACACGCTCTCATGCACCCGCGCATATACAAATACACACACACTCTCACGCACCCACGCATATACAAATACACACACGCTCTCACGCACCCACGCATATACAAATACACACACGCTCTCACGCACCCACGCATATACAAATACATACACGCTCTCATGCACCCGCGCATATACAAATACATACACGCTCTCAAGCACCCACGCATATACAAATACACACACGCTCTCAAGCACCCACGCATATACAAATACATACATGCTCTCAAGCACCCACGCATATACAAATACACACACGCTCTCATGCACCCACGCATATACAAATACATACACACTCTCACGCACATATACAAATACACACACTCACACGCACCCACACATATACAAATACACACACACTCACACACATATACAAATACACACACTCTCACATACCCATGCATATACAAGTACACACACGTTCTCACGCACCCACACATATACAAATACATACACACCCTCACATGCCCACACATATACAAATGCACACACACTCTCACATGCCCACACATATACAAATACACACACACTCACACGTACCCACGCATATACAAATACACACACACACTCTCATGAACCCACATATACAAATGCACACACTCTCATGCACCCATGCATATACAAATACACACATGCTCTCACGCACCCACACATATACAAATGCACACATACTCTCACAACCACGCACATACAAATACACACACGCACACTCTCATGCACCCACACATATACAAATGTACAAACACTCTCATGCACCCACGCATACACAAATGCACACACGCACATTCTCACGCACCCACGCATATACAAATGCACACACACTCTCACACCCACGCATATACAAATACACACACGCACATTCTCATGCACCCACGTATATACAAATACATACACTCTCACGCAACCACGCATATACAAATACACACTCACTATCATGCACCCACGCATATACAAATACACACACTCACATTCTCACGCACCCACGCATATACAAATACACACACACTCTCATGCACCCACACATATACAAATACACACACTCTCATGCACCCACGCATATACAAATACACACACACTCTCACGCACCCACGCATATACAAATGCACACACACTCTCATGCACCCACGCATATACAAATAAACACACTCACATTCTCACGCACCCACGCATATACAAATACACACACACTCTCATGCACCGACACATATACAAATACACACACACTCTCATGCACCCACGCATATACAAATACACACACACTCTCATGCACCCACGCATATACAAATACACACACACTCTCATGCACCCACGCATATACAAATACACACACGCACACTCTCACGCACCCACGCATATACAAATACACACACGCTCTCACGCACCCACGCATATACAAATACACACACGCTCTCATGCACCCATGCATATACAAATACACACACGCTCTCATGCACCTGCGCATAAACAAATACACGCTCTCATGCACCCACGCATATACAAATACACACATACTCTCACGCACCCATGCATATACAAATACACACACGCTCTCATGTACCCACGCATATACACATACACACACGCTCTCATGCACCCACGCATATACAAATACACACATGCTCTCACGCACCCATGCATATACAAATGCACACATGCTCTCACGCACCCACGCATATACAAATACACACACGCTCTCACGCACCCACGCATATACAAATACACACACGCTCTCACGCACCCACGCATATACAAATACACACACGCTCTCACGCACCCATGCATATACAAATACATACACACACACGCACCCACGCATACACAAATACACACACACTCTCATGCACCCACGCATACACAAATACACACACTGTACACAAACACACAGAACCTCCCCCTGCAAATCACCAAGCCTTTTGCCATTGGTCCATCCATCAAGTGCACTGACTTCCCACAGCCAGAGAGGGAACATTCTCCTGACCTCCCAACAAATTTGCTACCAAATAAACCTGTTGGACTTTAACCTGGTGTTGTGAGACTTCATACTGTGTTTACTCCCAACAAAAACACAGGGGGCAATCTTGCCAAAAGAATTCCAAGTGCCAAACGAGCGTGAAAATTAAAGATTTTTAGATTATTCAGCGAGAGAGAGAAATCAAATCTTAAGAGACTTAGAAAAACAGTGCAGCAAAGTGTGGCTCTCACCAGTAAGGGGGCTGGACGGAGTTTACTCATGCCGGGAAGCCGGCTGAAGACTACTAGAGGGCACTATTATGCATGCACCCTGATCTCCCAGTGCAACGTGTCAAGAGTACACAGTGCACTGGGAGATTGTCATTCCCACCCCCTCCCCAGCCCTGAGACATCGGCTCCCCCACACCCCCCCTGATCGCCCCATGTCACACGATCGCTGCACATTCCCTCGCAACCACTCCACCCCTCTCTCCCCCCGCCCCCGCCGCCGCCCAATTGCCGATTGCTTCTCGGGCTCACTACTGTGCGGAGTCTGCACGCTCTCCCTGTGTCTGCGTGGGTTTCCTCTGGGTGCTCCGGTTTCCTCCCACATGCCAAAGATGTGTGGGTTAGATGGATTGGCCGTGCTAAATTGACCCTGAGTGTCAAGGGGATTTGCGGGGTAAATATGTGGGGTGACAGGGATAGGGCTTGGGTGGGATTGTAGTCGGTGCCGACTCGTTGGGCTGAATGGCCTCCTTCTGAACAGTAGGGATTCTACGATTGCTGCTCATTTTCCTGGAGGTTAAAGTTAAATTCGCGTGGGGGGTTGGGGGTTGGGGGGGGGGGGGGGGGGGGGTGCGCAAAGGTCAATCTTAGATGGTTGGTAACCGTGCATATTTGACTTGCATTTCAAACACGACTTTCCTCTGTGCAAAATAATTCCTGTCCACCCAGACCCCCGTCTCACCAACGCCCTGGTGTGTTCCTGGCTTTGTTCCTCCGTCTGTTGTATGCGCGAAACCCTCGATCGACCAGCGACGGAAAATGTCAGCCCTGGCACCGCGCGGGTTAAGGCCCGCACACACACACACACACACACACACACACACACACACACAAGATGAAGAGAATTCATTAACCTTTGCTGCTGTCTGCAGATTGTCTGCTATTAAACAGCCCTCACTCTTGTGGATCAGGCTGCCTTTGAAGATGGCAGGATAATTAGGGAGTTGAGAGGCGGTGAATGCAGCCAGGCGTCGGGGTCAGACCCGAGCGGCCTCACACTTGGCTCAGTTGAGTGCACTGCCCCTCCCTCCCACTCTCGCACAGAAAGGAAGAGGTGGCTGCGAGAATCGATCATGCGGACAATGGAGGATTTGGGCAGAGTGTGACGGTCGCTGAATATTAATGCCTCAGTGCAGACAGCAGGGCTGCTGTCGACACAAGAGAGTCCAATCATTCAGGCGAGTATGAATCAGTCAGCAACCAGCTTTGTACCTGTTGAGATCAGGGTCAGCTCAATGCATTGTCAAGCGGCTGAGATCAAGAGTGTAATTTTCTTTTCATTCATTCATGGGATGCGGCTGTCGCTGACTGGGCCAGCATTTATTACCCAACTCTGAGGGCAGTTAAGGGTCAACCTCATGTGACTCTGGAGTCACATGTAGGCCAGGCCAGGTAAGGACGGCAGATTTTCTTCCCTAAGGGACATTAGTGAACCAGATGGGTTTTACGACAATCGACAATGGCTTCATGGTCATCATAGTCATAGAGGTTTACAGCATGGAAACAGGCCCTTCGGCCCAACTTGTCCATGCTGCCTTTTTTAAAAAACCCCTAACCTATTCCCAATTGCCTGCATTTAGCCCATATACCTCTATACCCATCGTACCCATGTAACTATCTAAATGCTTTTTAAAAGACAAAATTGTACCCGCCTCTACTACTACCTCTGGCAGCTTGTTCCAGACACCACCCTCTGTATGAAAAGATTGCCCCTCTGGACACTTTTGTATCTCTCCCCTCTCACCTTAAACCTATGCCCTCTAGTTTTAGACTCCCCTACCTTTGGGAAAAGATATTGACTATCTAGCTGATCTGTGCCCCTCATTATTTTATAGACCTCTATAAGATCACCCCTCAGCCTCCTTCGCTCCAGAGAAAAAAGTCCCAGTCTATCCAGCCTCTCCTTATAACTCAAACCATCAAGTCCTGGTAGCATCCTAGTAAATCTTTTCTGCACTCTTTCTAGTTTAATAATATCCTTTCCATAATAGGGTGACCAGAACTGTACACAGTATTCCAAGTGTGGCCTTACCAATGTCTTGTACAACTTTAACAAGACGTCCCAACTCCTGTATTCAATGTTCTGACCGATGAAACCAAGCATGCCGAATGCCTTCTTCACCACTCTGTCCACCTGTGACTCCACTTTCAAGGAGCTATGAACATGTACCACTGAATCTCTTTGTTCTGTAACACTCCCCAATGCCCTACCATTAACTGAGTAAGTCCTGCCCTGGACTTCCTAAGTCATTGCTGAGACTAGCTTTATATTTCATATTTTAATAATTAAATTTAAATTCCGCCAGCTACCATGGTAGGATTTGAACCCTCGTCCCAAGGCTTTAAGGCAGACCGGGTAAGGACAGCAGATTTCCTTCCCTAAAGGACATTAGTGAACCAGATGGGTTTTTACGACAATTGACAATGGCTTCATGGTCATCATTACTTAGACTAGCTTTATATTTCAGATTTTATTAATTGAATTTAAATTCCACCAGCTACCATGATAGGATTCGAACCCTCGTCCCAAGGCTCTAGTCATATGTAGGCCAGATCGGGTGAGCATGACAGATTTCCTTCCCGAAAGGACATCAGCGAATCAGATGGGCTTTTACAACAATTGGCGATGGTTTCATGGCCACCAGTGTAAGTTTAAAGTTTGTTAGCCACAAGTAGGCTTACATTAACACCGTATTGAAGTTATTGTGAAACATAGAAACATAGAAGATAGGAGCAGGAGGAGGCCATTCGGCCCTTCGAGCCTGCTCCGCCTTTCATCACGATCATGGCTGATCGTCCAATTCAATAGCCTAATCCTACTTTCTCCCCATAACCTTTGACCCCATTCGCCCCAAGTGCTATATCCAGCCGCCTCTTGAATACATTCAATGTTTTGGCATCAACTACTTCCTGTGGTAATGAATTCCACAGCCTCACCACTCTTTGGGTGAAGAAATGTCTCCTCACCTCCATCCTAAATGGTCTACCCTGAATCCTCAGACTGTGACCCCTGGTTCTGGTCTCCCCCACCATCAGGAAAATCCTCCCTGCATCTACCCTGCCTAGTCCTGTTAGAATTTTATAAGTCTCTATGAGATTCTCCCAATTTGTCTGAACTCCAGCGAAAACAATCCTAACCTAGTCAATTTCTCCCCACACATCAGACCCGCCGTCCCTGGAATCAGTGAACGTTCCCCAGTCACCACACTCTAGCGCCTGTTCGGGTACACTGAGGGAGAATTTAGCATGGTCAATGCATCTAACCAGCAAGTCCTTTGGAATGTGGGGCTAAACTGGAGCACCCGGAGGAAACCCACGCAGGCACGGGGAGAATGTGCAGACTCCACACAGACAATAACCTAAGCTGGGAATCGAACCCGTGTCTGTGGATCTGTGAGGCAGCAGTGCTAACCACTGTGCTACCCACTGTGCCACCCACTGTGCCACCCACCGTGCCACCCACTGTGCCACCCACTGTGCCACCCACTGTGCCACCCACTGTGCCACCCACTGTGCCACCCACCGTGCCACCCCATTAGACTTTTCAATTCCAGGTTTTTATTGAATTCTAATTTCACCATCTGCTGTGGTGGGATTCGAACCCGGGTCCCCGGAGCAGTACCCTGGGTTGCCAGATTACTGATCCAGTGACAATACCACTGTGCCACTGTCTATTTGAGCTGAGATCAGCCTGCGCTCAGTGTATTTGGTGTGGGCCCTATTCGGGGGACAGACCCGGATATTCTGAGCACATGTTCTCAATAGAAGTATTTCCCCTGTCATGTCCTCTCCACTGAGAACCATTCCCTACTCCCTCAACCCAGCTTCCTTGTTGGGCAACATCCAACAAAGCAGCCCAACTTGACTGGCGCCCCATCCATCACTTTCAACGTCCATCACACATTGACACCAGTGTGTACCACTTACAAGATGCATTGTAATTTAACAAGCCTCCTTAGACAGCACCTTCCAAACCCAATACTGCTGCCATCTAGATTTGATTTGATTTGATTTATTATTGTCACATACATTGGGATACAGTGAAAAGTATTATTTCTTGCACGCTATACAAAGCATACCGTTCATAGTGAAGGAAAGGAGAGAGTGCAGAATGTAGTGTTACAGTCATAGCTAGGGTGTAGAGAAAGATCAACTTAATGCGAGGTAGGTCCATTCAAAAGTCTGACGGCAGCAGGGAAGAAGCTGTTCTTGAGTCGGTTGGTACGTGACCTCAGACTTTTGTATCTTTTTCCCGACGGAAAAAGGTGGAAGGGAGAATTAATATTAGTATACAGCATTGTTTCTTGTGCACTATACAGACAAAGCATACTGTTCATAGCGAAGGAAAGGAGAGGGTGCAGAATGTAATGTTACAGTCATAGCAAGTGTGTAGAGAAAGATCAACTTAATATAAGGTAGGTCCATTCAAATGTCTGACGGCAGCAGGGAAGAAGCTGTTCTTGCGTCGGTTGGTACGTGACCTCAGACTTTTGTATCTTTTTCCCAATGGGAAAAGGTGGAAGAGTGAATGTCCGGGGTGCGTGGGGTCCTTAATTATGCTGGCTGCTTTCCCGAGGCAGTGGGAAGTTTGGACGGAGTCAGTGGATGGGAGGCCGGTTTGAGTGATGGACTGGGCTTCGTTCACAACCCTTTGTAGTTTCTTGCGGTCTCGGTCAGAGCAGGAGCCGTACCAAGCTGTGATGTAGAAGGACAAAGGTAGCAGACACATGGGAACACCACCATCTGGAGGTTCCCCTCTGAGTCACTCACCATCCTCACTTGGAAACGTATCACTGTTCAGTCACTGTCACTGGATTAAATTCCTGGAACTCCCTTCTTAACAGCACTGTGGGTGTACCTACATTACATGGACTGCAGCGGTTCAAACCAAATAAAACACTATTCTAACAGAACGCTATTGAGATCAATATAATTCCCACTTATTAACAAAAAATAGAATTTTTTTAGACATTCTCAAAATACAACCAGGTTTTATCTTCCGGAATCTTCGATCTTCTTCTTTCTAGAATCTCTGGCTTCTTTCAGTACCTTTCTATTCCAGTGGGGCTTTGAGCTAAAAGCTGTCAGCTGTGGCAGAGAAAGTGAGCAGTTGCTATCTGTCTCTCTGGATCTGAGAGCTGCCTTTAATACCCCAATAACATACCAACATCCCACAATAGGATTGGTTCTCAGGTTACCAAAACATCAAATTTAAATCTGATAGGCTGCTGTTATTCAAATTATGGAATCATAGAGTCCCTATAGTGTAGAAGGAGGCCATTCGGCCCATCGAGTTTGCACTGACCACAAAACCACCCAGGCCCTATCCCCGTAATCCTAGCTAGTCCTCCTGACACTAAGGGGCAATTTGGCATGGCCAATCCACGTACCCGCACATCTTTGGACTGTGGGCGGAAACCGGAGCAGCCGGAGGAAGCCCATGCAGACCCGGGGAGAACGTGCAAATTCCACACAGACAGTGACCCATGCCGGGAATCGAACCTGGGTCCCTGGCGCTGTGAGGCAGCAGTGCTGTGCCACCGTGTCACCCCTCAAAATGCCCAGTTTAATCTGATTGGGCAATATTCAAAAGCAGCCTGTTGTCTTGGCAACACTACTGCCTGGCCTTGCGATATAATGTTTCACTTTGTGTACTCTATATGGACATGTGTCTTCCTTTTTTTAAAAACACTTAAGTACAGAAAAACCACCTTTAAAAAGAGAATTTTACAAATATCAACTTTGCAACGCCTGTGACATGTACCAGCAGAGGGAGTCTGCTGAGAGAGATACGCCAGAAACCTCTGACCGGGTCCATGGTTGGAGTTCTCCAGTGTCGCTGGAGTGTTGGCTGAGCTCCACATTTTCCATTCTCGCTGATAGCGTGGGCGGGATGATCAGGATCGGAGAATCCCGCCCATAATGAAGGGTCATTCTAATTCTAATTGTTACCAGCTGAATATGTAACTTTTTACTTGCTCCAAGAATTATAGAATCCCCAAAGTGCAGAAGGAGGCCATTCGGCCCATCGAGTCTGTACCGACCACAATCCCACCCAGGCCCTATCCCCATGACCCCATGCATTTACCCTAGCTAGGGCTCCTGACACTAAGAGGCAATTTATCGTGCCCAATCAACCTAACCCGCACATCTTTCGGACTGTGGGAGGAAACTGGAGCATCCGGAGGAAACCCATGCAGACACGGGGAGAACGTGCAAACTCCACACATACAGTGACCCAAGCTGGAAATCGAACCCGGGTCCCTGGCGCTATGAGGCAGCAGTGCTAACCGCTGTGCCACCGAGTTGCCTCTCAAAATGCCTAGTTTAAACTGATTGGGCAATATTCAAAAACAGCCCGTTGTCTTGGCAACACTACTGCCTGGCCTTGCGATATAATGTTTCACTTTTTGTACTCCATATGCATCCATATGTTCCCTTTTTTTCAAAAACATTTAAGTACAGAAAAATCACCTTTTAAAAGAGAATTTTACAAATACCAACTTTGCAATGCCTGTGACATATTTTTCTCTCCACATCACTTTTATTGCTTCCGTGATCCTAGGGTCAAAAGAGCTTTTGAAGTGCAGTCACTGTAGGGAATGTGGCTGCCAATTGCGCACAGCAAGATCCCGGGAAGAGCAATGAGATCCTGACCTGATCATTTGTTTGAGCGATGTTGGTCGAGGGAGACAGTTGAAGCCTTGTTCTTGACCACGTGTTGCATAATGGTCTGTGTCCAATGGTCATTTGATGGGATATTCAGTGTCAAGGCCCCTGATGAAAACAAGCCTGAAGCGCTATGGTTTGAACCTTAGGATGGCATTGACCTCAAGGGGATCTTATCTAGAACTTTGAGATAATGAAGGGATTCGATTCTGTCCACACTGTGAGGTTCCGCAAAGGGGATAAGCGGGGGAAACACCACACACAAAGCAAATGATGAAAGCAGATGATTTTTCACATGTGCGTCCTTGGCGCTCAGCTATCCTGACCCCACCCCCACGTCTAAATTGCCAGACCGATTGTCCCACATCTCGTGCTGGGTGGCCAGACTTTCCATTTTTTTTATTGATTTGATTTATTATTGTCACATGTATTAGCACACAGTGAAAAGTATTGTTTCTTGCGTGCTATACAGACAAAGCATACCGTTCATAGAGAAGGAAAGGAGAGTGTGCAGAATGTAATGTTACAGTCATAGCTAGGGTGTAGAGAAAGATCAACTTAATGCGAGGTAGGTACATTCAAAAGTCTGATGGCAGCAGGGAAGAAGCTGTTCTTGAGTCAGTTGGTATATGACCTAGTGGGAAGTGTAGACAGAGTCAATGGATGGGAGGCTGGTTTGTGTGATGGACTGGGCTACGTTCACGACCTTTTGTCGTTCCTTGCGGCCTTGGGCAGTGCAGGAGCCATACCAAGCTGTGATACAACCAGAAAGGATGCTTTCTTTGGTGCATCTGTAAAGTTGGTGAGAGTAGCAGCTGACATGCCAAATTTCCTCTGGATATTGGGAGGATCGTTGTCCTTGCTCCCCGTCCTGGGCACCATAACCGCGACACCCGCTTCCATCCCTTTCCCCGGCAACTCCTTGAGGTTGAGACAATCTGTTCAAAACTTCGGTGTCATGTCTGACCCCAGCTGAGCTTCCTGGTGCACCTTTGCTCCCATAGCAGTGATTCCCCACCACCCCCCACCCCCCGCAGCCTCAGCCGATCTGCTGATCAGCCATGTCTTTGCTCACTCTGAGCTGAACAATGACAATGCACTTCTGTCTGATCTCCCACAATGCCACCCTCAGGTAGACAATCGGGCTCAACAGAAGTCAGGAGTTGCACTATTCTCTGCGGGAGTGTGAGATGCCCGTGTGAGGGTCCGCCAGGCATCCGTCTGGGGAGTGAGAGATGCCCGTCTGTGGGTGTGAGAGACGCCCGTCTGCTAACGTGAGTGGCCAGCACTTAACGCCCCCCCCACCGCGCCCCCGTGCCCCCGCACGCCCCCCCCCCCCCCACACCCAACCCCTCTCACACTGCGAAAAAAAAGAAAAACCCAGATATTCTGGTCACTGTTTTACTGCAGCGTCTGTGGGATCTTGCCATGCATTAATTAACTCCTGTGTTTCATGCATTACAGATGCGGCCCATTTGAAAATGCTGCAACGGTCATTGAGGGAGGGTCGTCTTGAGGTCAGGAAAGGCGCTATATCAATGCAAGTCCCAGCTTGTTTGTTTTTTTTCTCTCCACTGATGAACATCGGTGGAATGGTGTCATGGGGGGGCAAGGGGCGGCCGGGGGTGGGCGGGGGGGAATCCAGGTGGTTGGGGGGGGTGGCGAGTGTCACGTTGCGCACGACGCAATGGCGAAGAAGCAGCAGAGAGAACGTGCCGGAACATGGGGCAGAGGAGCCTCTCACAGGCACGATTCCCGTCATGGTCAGTGACAGAGTGGGGGCGGGGGTGGCGGCGGGAAATGGGGGGGGGGGGGCGGCAGTCAGAGGGGTTCTCGAGTATCCCGCTGCAGTTAGCGGCCTCAGGTTTCATTACGCTGGATTTATTGGGGGTCAGATGACAGCCTGGGACGGAATGACACTCGGAAAGAAATGATGGATGGAATACAGCCCCGGCTCTCTGTGAGACAATGAACCATGGCAAGGTGCGTGGCCACTGCCTGAACCCCGGTCTAAAGGCTGCGTTTGGGGGGGGGCGATGGCCTAGTGGCATTATCACTCGACTATTCATCCAGAAACTCAGCTAATATTCTGCCACGGCAGCCGGTGGAATTTGAATTCGATAAAAAATATCTGGAATTAAGAATCTACTGATGACCGTGAAACCAGTGTTGGAAAAACCCAACTGGTTCCTTTAGGGAAGGAAATCTGCTGTCCTTACCCGGTCTGGCCTACACGTGACTCCAGAGCCACAGCAATGTGGTCGACTCTCAACTACCCTCTGAAATGGCCGAGCGAGACACTCTGTTCAAGGGGTAATGAGGGAAGGGCAATAAACGCTGGCCCAGCCAGCCACACCCATGTCCCACGAATAAAAAAAAGTTCTCACTGTAGCTGCGCTCCGCTTAATCCCTTCCCCACCCCTCACATCCTCAAAGGCTGCTGTAGTGATTGCAAGAATTGGTGACCACCAGACGTGAGTGTAAGAGACACCCGTCTGCGGGTGTGAGAGACGCCCGTCTGCGGATGTGAGAGACTAATGAACTATAACAGATCATTTACAAACACACAGAATAGAACAGACTCCCTACAGTGCAGAAGGAGGCCATTCGGCCCATCGAGCCTGCACTGACAACAATCCCACCCAGGCCCTATCCCTGTAACCCCACACATTTACCCTGCTAATCCCCCTGTCACTAATGGGCAATTTAGCACGGCCAACCCACCTAACCTACACATCTTTGGACTGTGGGAGGAAACCGGAGCACCCGGAGGAAACCCACACAGACACGAGGGGAATGTGCAAACTCCACACAGACAGTGACCTGAGGCCGGAATTGAACCTGGGTCCCTGGCGCTGTGAGGCAGCAGTGCTAACCACTGTGCCACCTTCTTGTGGGCTGTCCCTGGCATATCCTCTAATTCCATCTTTTAATCCCATTCTACACCACCATATATTAAGGTGATCTTTCTCTTCACCCCAGCTGTGACTGTAACACTGCATTCTGAACCCTCTCCTTTCCTTCTCCCCTATGTAGATGGAGAAAGGATCACTATAACAATGATTTTAACTACAATAATGGCAATATTAGCTTTAAAAATCAGTAGTGTAACTGAGCAATAAGCATGCTGGGAATTTTGGTCAATGTATAATTAAAATCAGACCCAGGTTGTTGTGAGCCATGACCTGGTCTGGGAACTGTGACCTGAAGTTTCCTGTGTTGACCAAATATGGGAAGTTGTTTACATTGAGTTAGACCTGATGGCGCTGAGGTTTATGGGTTCTATGCAAGTTACATAGTACCCGAACCAATCATAATGGAGCCCTTTATAAGTAATTTCATTGGCAGTTTGAGCAATGTGATCGATGTCCGGTTACACTAATGGTTGGCTGGTAGAGAATATTCTGGAAGCATGTGAAACAATTTGTGGATAACAGAGACGTTTCACTCCTTTGTCTCTAGTGATAACTCGAGCATTTACCCATTGCAAGAAGATGTGTGCCCTGAAGAACATCTTCAGAGACCATGAGGATAGATTCTACACTGGGAACGAACCTGGCCAGCTCTTTCTAAACTGGGTAGTGCCTGTTTTCAGTTAATGAATTCGAGTCAATGTTCAAAAGGGATTCATTAATAAGGAAAATTGTGCTGAGGCTGGCACACCCCCCCACCACCCCCCAACCTCCACCCCCCCCCCCCACCCCCCCCCACCTCACCAGCTGCCCTGGAGCAGCCCACCAGCTGCCCCAGTCCCTACATGTCCTCAAACTGCCTTCTGCCCGAGTGAGGACTCCAACCCCTGGGGTGATTACCCAATTAACAGCTCAATCCAGGAGACCCTCTTCTGTTGTGTTGCCCCTAAAAGGACCATCACCCCATGACGACAACCAGATCGGGATGATTAGAGTCACACCATGAGGGAAGAGAGAGAGGGAATGAGAGAGAGATAGAGAAAGAGAGAAAGAGCAAGAGAGACAGGAAATAAGAGAGAGAGAAAGAGAGGGAAAGAGAAAGAGAGAGAAAAAGAGAGAGAGAAATTAGAAAGGAAAGGAGCAAGATTAACAACTACAACCACATCAGGATGAGAAATAGCGAGTGATGGTGAGAGAAGTGGGAGAGTCACGTTGAGAGGGAAAGAGAGAGAGACAGAGAAAGAGAAAGAGAGAGACAGAGAAAGAAAGAGAGAGAGGAACAGAGAGCGAAAGAGAGAGAGACAGGGAGAGACAGGGACACAGAGAGGGACAGAGACAGAGAGAGTGAGAGAGACAGAGAGAGAGAGAGGGACAGAGACAGAGAGATAGAGAGAGAATATGAAAGAGAGAGACAGAAAGAGTGAGAGAGAGAGAGAGAGGCAGAGAGAGACAGAGAGAGAGAGAGACAGAGAGAGAGAGACAGAGAGAGAGAGAATATGAAAGAGAGAGACAGAAAGAGTGAGAGAGAGAGAGAGAGGCAGAGAGAGACAGAGAGAGAGAGAGACAGAGAGAGAGAGACAGAGAGAGAGAGAATATGAAAGAGAGAGACAGAAAGAGTGAGAGAGAGAGACAGAGAGAGAGAGAATATGAAAGAGAGAGACAGAAAGAGTGAGAGAGAGAAACAGAGAGAGAGAGAGGAACTTTCCCATCCTGCCTGCCACAGGAATTGAAGTGGGCGCGACACGGACCATGCAAAGTTCCAATGACCTCGGATGGGATTTTCCAGGCCGGGCAAGCGCGGCTGGAAAATCCTGCCCAGAGAGAGAGAGAGAGTGAGACAGAGACAGTGAGAATGAGAGTGAGATAATAGGATCGAGAGACAGAGAGAGAGAGCAAGGAAAGGGAGAGTGAGAGAGAGAGAGACACACAGAGAGTGAGAATGAGAGTGAGTGAGAGAGAGACAGAGAGAGCAAGGAAAGAGAGAGTGAGTGAGAGACAGAGAGTGAGAGAGAGAGACAGTGAGACTGAGAGACAGAGAGTTACACAGAGAGAGACACACAGAGAGAGAGAAAAACAGAGACACAGAGAGAGAGAGAGAGAGAGTGAGACCGAGAGAGAGAGAGAGATGGGGAGAGAGGGAGAGAGATGGGGAGAGCGAGAGGGAGAGAGAGCGAGACTGAGAGAGATGGGGAGAGCGAGAGGGAGAGAGAGCGAGACTGAGAGAGATGGGGAGAGAGATGGGGAGAGAGGGAGAGAGATGGGGAGAGAGATGGGGAGAGTGATGGGGAGAGAGGGAGAGAGATGGGGAGAGTGAGAGAGAGTGAGAGAGAGAGAGAAGGCTGCGAGGGAACGAGAGACTGGGCCAGCCATCAGTGACTGCAGCAGGTGAAGCTGGAAGTGTGTAAGTGACTGTGGTTCCAGTGGTTGTGGAATGTGGGCCTCACAGCCCCTCCCTGTGTGTAAGAAGCCATGTTCTGCAGCACTGCTTCCCCGATTCCTCTCCCCTGCCGCACAATCAGGCTTTTCCAGCTCTGATTAGCTTTTTTAAATGGCAGCTTAGCACGGGTTTAATTCCTTCCACTGCACAAATTACATTCTGTAATTACCTCAGGATTTTTAGACAAAATTCACAACACCTGCAGTCTGTCTACGGAGCTAATTAAGTGGGATGAATTTCACCAGTGCTGTGAACATAGCAACATCCGAGTGACAGACATGTTTAGGATCCATTATCAGCTTTACAGAGGGAACACTGATCCCGGCAGCACTCCCTCGAGTGCCATGGGGCAAACAGTGTGTTAGATGATTCAGCTGACAGGGGTCACTTGGCATTGTTCACCACACGCACGCACACACGGCGGGATTTTCCATCCATACTTGCCACAAGTCCGGAAAATCCCGCCCGAGATCAACTGATGCTCTGTGTGCCTCACCCACTCCGATTCCCGGGGAGGGCGGGATGGTAATATTCCAGCCCGACTGTCAAGCTATCCATCCAAAGTGACTGCATCTTTCAAAGTCCACCCTGACTTTTTTGATTTGATTTATTATTGTAATATCCGACCAGCACGGCGGCACAATGGTTAGCACTGCTGCTTCACAGCTCCAGGGACCCGGGTTCGATTCCCGGCTTGGGTCACTGTCTGTGCGGAGTCTGCACATTCTCCCCATGTCTGCGTGGGTTTCCTCCGGGTGCTCCGGTTTCCTCCCACACTCCAAAAGACGTGCTGGTTAGGTGCATTGGCCGTGCTAAATTCTCCCTCAGTGTACCCGAACAGGCGCCGGAGTGTGGCGATGAGGGGATTTTCACAGTAACTTCATTAATGTAAGTCTTACTTGTGACTAATAAATAAACTTTTAATAAATAATAAACACAAGATACAGGAGCAGAATTAGGCCTTTCGGCCCATTGAGTCTGCTCCGCCATTTAATCATGAGGAGGAACTTCTTCACACAAAGGGTTGTGAATCTGTGGAATTCCCTGCCCAGTGAAGCAGTTGAGGCTTCCTCATTGAATGTTTTTAAGGCAAGGATAGATAAATTTTTGAACAGTAAAGGAATTAAGGGTTATGGTGAGCGGGCGGGTAAGTGGAGCTGAGTCCACGAAAAGACCAGCCATGATCTTATTGAATGGCGGAGCAGGCTCGAGGGGCCAGATGGCCAACTCCTGCTCCTAGTTCTTATGTTCTTATGGCTGATAAGTTTCTCAACCCCATTCTCCTGCCTTTTCCCCGTAAACTTTGATCCCCTTACCAATCAAAAACCTATCCGTCTCTGTCTTAAAGACACTCAATGACCTGGCCTCCACAGCCTTCTGTAGCAATGAATTCCACAGGTTCACCACCCTCTGGCTGAAGAAATTCCTCCTTATCGCGGTTCTCAAGGGTTGTCCTTTCACTCTGAGCCCTTGGATCCGAGTCTCTCTGACTAATGGACACATCTTCCCCTTGTCCACTCTATCCAGGCCTTTCAGTATTCTGTAAGCTTCAAAGAGATCTCCCCTGATCCTTCTAAACTCCATCGAGTACAGACCCAGAGTCCTCAAACGCTCTTCGTACGTCAAGCCTTTCAATCATTGAATCATAGAATCATACAGTCCAGAAGGAGGCCATTCAGCCCATCGAGTCTGCCCCGACCACAATCTCACCCAGGGCCCTATCCCCATAAACCCATGCTTTTATCCTGCTAGCCTCCCTGACACTGAGGGTCAATTTAGCATGGCCAATCAACCTCACCTGTACATCTTTGGACTGTGGGAGGAAACTGGAGCACCCGGAGGAAACCCACGCAGACACGAGGAGAATGTGCAAACTCCACACAGACAGTGACCCAAGCCGGGAATCGAACCCGGGTCCCTGACGCTGTGAGACAGCAATGGTAACCACTGTGCCACCGTGCCACCCCATGATTCCCGGGATCATTCTCGTGAACCTTGGGATACAATGGAAAGTATTGTTTCTTGTGCGCGATACAGACAAAGCATACCGTTCGTAGAGAAGGAAAAGAGAGAGTGCAGAATGTAGTGTTACAGTCATAGCTAGGGTGTAGAGAAAGGTCAACTTAATATATGGTGGGTCCATTCAAAAGTCTGATGGCAGCAGGGAAGAAGCTGTTCTTGAATCGGTTGGTACGTGACCTCAGACTTTTGTATTTTTTTCACGAGAGAAGAAGGTGGAAGAGAGAATGTCCGGGGTGCGTGAGATCCTTAATTATGCTGGCGGCTTTTCTGAGACTGTGGGAAGTGTAGATGGAGTTGTGATGTTAGTACACCTTTAAGAATTTTTTAAAAAATTCATGGCTTCAGTGTTTCTCATTGCTGCCGGGATGTCTACCAGATGTTCCTTTTATTGCACCTCAAGTGGCTTAAATGGTGGTGGGGGTGGGGGGGCGTGGGGGGCGGCCTCCGGTACTTTCTGAGATCGGTTTTATGACCCTGCATTGTTCAGAGGAAAACTGGTTGGCAGCTCGGATGACAGGAACCCTTTCATTTTCAGTTCTGAGCTGCAGGTTAGTTTTAGAAGGGTCAGCAAGCTGACAGGAAGTGTTTCCCTCTCTCCCTGTCTTATTTGGAAATTCTGCTGGTTATCTGAAAACAAGGTCTTGCCTTCCTGTGGGGGAGAACCTGCTGTTGGTGGCTTGACCAGAGTCCACCTGGGGTTCTGGGAAGCTGTTCTGACTTCAAACTGTTCTGGGTGCGTCAAGAGGACTACTAGAACTTACAAGACTGGGAGTTTTCAATTCTCCAACCAAAGGACTCAATTCCAGTATCAGGTGTGCATTAGACTTCGTTGAACCTGTTTAAATGGTTTTGTCTATGGAAGGTTTTGGTTTTGACTGGAACATCTTAAGTACACTTGTTAACGGTTGTACATTATCGTGGTTAGCGTCATAGAGTCATAGAGGTTTACAGCATGGAAACAGGCCCTTCGGTCCAAGTTGTCCATTAAACCACTAAGCTAGTCCCAGTTGCCTGCATTTGGCCCATATCCCTCTATCCCCATTTTATTCATGTAACTGTCTAAACACTTTCTAAAAGACCAAACTGTACCCACCTCTACTACTGCCTCTGGCAGCTCGTTCCAGACACTCACCACCCTCTGAGTGAAAAAAAATGCCCCTCTGGACCCTTTTGTATCTCTCCCCTTAAGCCTATGCCCTTTAGTTTTAGACTCCCTACCTCTGGGGAAAGATATTAACTATCTAGCTGATCTGTGCCCCTCATTATTTTATATTATTGAATACTGTTGAAACATTATTTTGTTTCTTGATTGTAATTGATAAAAGTTCTTGCTAATTTTCTTACTATACATGTTAACTATATTTTTCACTAAACTTTGTTTGATAAAAGTTCCCTCGTGGGTCATTTGAATCAGACCTGATCTGAAACCTATCATGCTTATCCGAGCCAAATTCAAGACGCAAATCTTATGATCCAGGTGGGCTCCATAAAACACTATGGAGTATCTGACCTGAACCATAACAGAGTCAATGGATGGGAGGCTAGTTTGAGTGATGGACTGGGCTACATTCACAATCCTCTCATATGGTCTTGGTCAGAGCAGGAGCTATACCAAAGTGTGATGCATCCGAAAAGGATGCTATCTATGGTGCATCGGTAAAAAACCGGTGAAAGTGGTGGCGAATTTCCTCCTGAGAAAGTAGACAGCGAGCAAGATCTCGATTGCCTCTCAGGGACTGAAGGCTAAGGGGTCCGATCCCCCTCTTCGAGTGGGGAGAACCGAGCTCTGAACTCTGGGTTGATATCCAGCGGAAAGCTCGGACCTAACACCCCCCCCTCACCCCCCACCCCCACCCAACCCTCCTCGGTGTCTGAAGGAGCCCATTTGGCGAGCTTACTTACTTCTTCAGCAGGTCCCTCGGGTCTGAGGGGGATTTCTTCCCACTCTAGTTCGAAGATGACTGCTAAGTCCAATGTGTGATTTTGCAGACAGGTGGGGAGTGGTGATTGAAGGATCGGGTGCACAGTTTGTTAGGAAGTTTGCGTGTTGCCTGATGCGTGTTTTGGGTGCCTTCCTGAATTCACCTCCAGTTTTCTCAGTTACACAGCGGAATCTACCAGAAGTCGACGGGGATGTTTGACTTCTTCAGAGAAAGATAGTAAACAGGAGCAGGAACAGGAGGAGGCCATTTGGCCCATCGAACCTGCTCCGCCATTCATTAGTTAATTTATTTATCAGTAGGCTTACTTTAACACTGCACTGTGAAAATCCCCTAGTTGCCACACTCCGGCGCCTGTTCGGGTACACAGAGGGAGAATTTAGCATGGCCAATGCACCTAACCTGCACGTCTTTCAGGGTCCCCACTCACTGTCACTCCACCCAATTTACTCACCAAGTATAAAATACCACCATATCAGAGCAGATGTCGGGCTGAATGACCTCAAACTGTTCCTATCTACTCTGTAATTTTAAAGACTTTAATTTTTAAAAATTTATCTATTAGTGTCACAAGTAGGCTTACATTAACACTGCAATGAAGTTACTGTGAAAAACCCCCAGTCGCCACCCTCTGGTGCCTGTTTGGGTACACTGAAGGAGAATTTAGTATGGACAATGTACGTCTTTGGACACTAAGGAGCAATTAAAAGTTTAAACTTTATTAGAGTCACAAGAAGGCTTACATTAACACTGCAATGAAGTCACTGTGAACATCCCTCTCGTGTCACACTCCGGCGTTTGTTCGGGTACACTGTGGGAGAATTTAGCACGGCCAGTGCACCTAACCAGCACATTTTTGGACACTAAGGGACAATTAAAAGTTTAAAGTTTATTAGTGTCATAAGTAGGCTTACATTCACACTGCAATGAAGTTACTGTGAAAATCCCCCTAGCGGCCACACTCCGGCACCTGTCCAGATCCACAGAGGGAGAATTTAGCATGGCTCATGCACCCTAACCGGCATGTCTTTCGGAGTGTGGGAGGAAACCGGAGCACTCGGAGGAAACCCACGCAGACACGGGAAGAATGTGCAAACTCCGCACAGACGGTGACCCAAGCTGGGAATTGGACTCGGGTCCCTGGTGCTGTGAGGCAGTAGCGCTAGCCACTGTGCCAACCGATGATCATAGTTAATCATCCAACTCATGAGCCCGATCCCCGCCTTTCCCTCCCATATCCTTTGATCCCTTTCGCCCGAAGAGCTAACTTCTTGAAAACACACGATCCCATATGATTAAGTTTAAAATAAACAAAATTGCTCTGTGAAAATTGGTTGTCATGCTCTCTGCATAGCAACGGTGAACAGTGATTCTAAAGTCGTGCAATGCACTGAGGTGATGAAAAGTGCGACTCTAACGCAAGCTCTTCCTTCAGGTTAACCCTTTTAATGAAGAGGTTACGTTGCTGAAATGTCAATCAGCCTCTGCAGCCCAGAACAATTTAAACTTTGGACTCTCATTCCTCCAGGTAATAATAAATTGTTGCTAGAGATTTTTTGAAAAAAAATTAAACTTTGCTTTTTTTCCCTCGAATCTTTCCTTGCTTCTCCCCCCCCCCTATAAAAGGATTACAGTTCTGAAAGGAACAGACTTCCAATGTTCCTGCACCATTTTGCTGCGGCACATGGGAACTAGGAACAGAAGTAGGCCAATCCAGCCCTTCGCGCCTGCTCCGCCACTCAACCAGATCATGGCTGATCTCTCCCTGGTCTCAAATCCACCTCCCCACCTCTTCCCCTTATCCCTTTAACCCGTTTCTTTATCAAAAATATATCTATCTCCTTCTTGAAACCATTCACCGATTCTGACTCCACCGCGCCATGCGGCAGCGAGTTCCACAAATTCACCACCACCCCCGCCCCCCCTTCCCCCCGCGAGAAGTGGTTCCTCCTCATCTCAGTTTTAAATCTATCTCAAAGAGCAAAGATAAGTGCAGCACAGGAACAGGCCCGCTGTGTAAAAAACTTGCCTCACACATCTCCTCTAAACTTTTCCCCACGCACCTTAAACCTACGTTCCCTAGTACTTGACTTTTCTACCCTAGGAAAGAGCATCTGACTATCCACTCTGTCCATGCCACTCATAATCCTGTAAACCTCTATCAGGTCACCCCTCAACCTCCGCCGTTCCAGTGAGAACAAACCGAGATAATCCAACCTCTCCTCATAGCTGATGCCCTCCAGACCAGGCAACATCCTGGCAAACCTCTTCTGTACCCTCTCCAAAGCCTCCACATCCTTCTGGTAGCGTGGCAACCAGAGTTGTACACAATATTCTAATTGAGGTCTAACTGAAGTTCTGTACAGCTGCAGCATGACCTGCCAATTTTTATACTCAATGCCCCGACCGATGAAGGCAAGCATGCCGTATGCCTTCTTAACTACCTCATTCACCTGCATTGCCACTTTCAGTGATCGGTGGACATGTACGTCCAGATCCCTCTGCCTGTCAATACTCCTAAGGGTTCTACCATTTACTGTATAATTCCTACATGCATTGGACCGTCCAAAATGCATCATCTCACACTTGTCCAGATTAAACTCCATCTGCCACTTCTCCGCCCAAGTCTCCAGCCGGTCTATATCTTGCTGTATCCTCTGGCAATCCTCTTCACTATCCACAACTCCACCAATTTTTGTGTCATCTGCGAACTTACTAATCAGACCAGCTACATTTTCCTCCAAATCATTTACATATACTGTGAACAACAAAGGTCCCAGAACTGATCCCTGTGGAACACCGCTAGTCACAGCCTTCCATTCAGAAACGCACCCCTCTACTGCTACCCTCTGCCTTCTATGGCCAAGCCAGTTCTGTATCCATCTTGACAGCTCTCCTCTGATCCCGTGTGACTTCACATTTCATACCAGTCTACCATGAGGTACATTGTCAAAGGCTTGACTGAAGTCCATGTAGACAACATCCACTGCCTTTCCCTCATCTATCATTTCCGTCACTTCCTCGAAAAACTCGATCAGGTTAGTGAGGAACGACCTCCCCTTCACAAAACCATGCTGTCTATCACTAATAAGTCAATTTGTTTCCAAATGCAAGCAAGTCCTGCCCCTAAGAATATTTTCCAATAATTTCCCTACCTTTGATGTCAAGCTCACCAACCTATAATTTCCTGGATTATCCCTGCTGCCCTTCTTAATCAATGGAACAACATTGGCTATCCTCCAGTCCTCACCTGTAGCCAATGAGGATACAAAGATTTCTGTCAAGGCCCCAGCAATTTCCGCCCTTGCCTCCCTCAGTATTCTGAGGTAGATCCCATCAGGCCCTGGGGCCTTATCAACTTTAATGTTTTCTAAGAAGCCAAATACCTTCTCCTTTTTGATATCAATATGACCCAGAATATCTACACCCCTACCCTAGGCTCCTCATCCATCAAGTCCCTCTCTTTGGTCAATACTGAGGCAAAGTATTTGTTTAGTATCACTGCCCATTCCCTCCGGTTCCATGCATAGATTCTCTCCACTATCCTTGAATGCCCCCACTCTTTCCCTGGCTACCCGCTTGCACTTTACATATGTAAAAAGTGCCTTATGATTTTCCTTAATCCTGTTTGCCAAGGACTTTTCGTGACTCCTTTTAGCCCTCCTAACTCCTTCCTTAAATTCCTTCCTACATTCTTTATATTCTTCTGTCTGAAGCCTTTTAGACCTTACGAATGCTTCCTTTTTCTTTTTGACAAGGCTCATAACATCCCTCGTTATCCAGGGTTCCCGATACTTGCCACACTTATCCGTCATCCTCACAGGTACATGCCGGTCCTGAATTCCAATCAACTGACATTTGAAAGACTCCCACATGTCAGATGTTGATTTACCCTCAACCTTTTGATTTGATTTTTGATTTAATTTGATTTATTATTGTCACATGCATTAGAATACAGTGAAAAGTATTGTTTCTTGCGCGCTATACAGACAAAGCATACCGTTCATAGAGAAGGAAACGAGAGAGTGCAGAACGCAGTGTTACAGTCATGGCTAGGGTGTAGAGAAAGATCAACTTAATGCAAGGTAGGTCCATTCAAAAGTCTGATGGCAGCAGGGAAGAAGCTGTTCTTGAGTTGAACTTATACCTGTGACCTCTTGTTCGAGATTGGCCCACAAGAGGAAACATTTGGTCTGCGTTTACTTTATCAATCCCTGTTAGTATTTTACATACTGCGATCAGACCCCGTCTCATCCTTCTCAACTCCAGCGAGTACAATCCCAAGCTGTTTAATCTCTCCACACGGTTGGACACAGTGGTTAGCACTGCTGACTCAGAGCGTCAGGGACCCGGGTTCGATTCCCAGCTTGGGTCACTGTCCATATGGAGTTTGTACATTCTCCCTGTGTCTGCGTGGGTTTCCTCCGGGTGCTCCGGTTTCCTCCCACAATCTGAAAGACGTGCTGGTTTGGGTGCATTGGCCGTGCTAAATTCTCCCTCAATGTACCCGAACAGGTGCCGGAGTGTGGTGACTCACGGATTTTGACAGTAACTTCATTGCAGTGTTAATGTAAGTCTACTTGTGACACAAATAAATAAATTTTAACTTTAACCCCTTCATCCCAAAATCGATTTGGTGAACTGTACTTATGTTTATGTTTTTGCTGAAGGTATCTTTGGAGAAAGCAAACATTCTTCATAACTTCATTATAGCATGACTCAGTGCGCTTAGTGACAAGGCCTGAGCCCAGAGAACAGCCCGTTCATCAGATTCATTCGGAGCGGCTGCAGGACATTCTGAAGGGGGAGGGCGAACAGCCAGTGGTCGTACAAGCGACATAGGTAAAAAATGGGAGGAGGTCCTAAAAGCAGAATACAGGGAGCTAGGAAGAAAGTTAAGAAATCGGACCTCAAAGGTAGTGATCTCAGGATTACTATCGGTGCCACGTGCTAGTCAGAGTAGAAATGACAGGATATATCGGATAAATACGTGGCTGAAGAGATGGTGTCAGGGGGAGGGTTTCAGATTCCTGGGGCATTGGGACCGGTTCTGGGGGAGGTGGGACCTGTACAAATTGGACGGGTCTAGGACTGATGTCCTGGAGGGAGTGTTTACGAGAGCGGTTGGGAAGGGTTTAAACTAATATGCCAGGGGGATGTAAGGAGTCTGAGAAGGAGGGAGCAAGGACAAAATGTGGGGAGAATGTTCCAACTACATCAAAAATCAGGAAAAAAGTTAAAAGGAAGGAGAACTCAGGAGATGTTATTAATGCAAGTATTAGAATTCAAAAAGAAAGTACAAAAACTAGCATAAGGACACTTTATCTGAATGCTCGTAGCATTCGAAACGAGGTAAATAAGTTGACAACACAGATCATTGCGAACGAGTATGATTTGGTGGCCATTACAGAGACATGGTTACAGGATGGTCACGACTGGGAGTTAAATATCCAGGGGTATCAGACTGTTTGGAGGGACCGACAGGAGGGTAAGGGAGGTGGTGTAGCTCTGATATTTAAGGATGACATCAGGGCAGTGGTGAGAGATGATATAGGTTCTGTGGAAAAAATCCATTGGGTGGAAATTAGAAGTAAGAAACAAAGGAACAAAGAACAATACAGCACAGGAACAGGCCCTTCGGCCTTCCAAGCCTGCACCGATCATGTGTTCCTAACTAGACCATCCGTTTGTATCCCTCTATTCCCAGTCTGTTCATGGGGCTATCTAGATAAGTCTTAAATGATCCTAGCGTGTCCGCCTCAACCACCTTGCTTGGTCGTGCATTCCAGGCCCCCACCACCCTCTGTGTAAAATACGTCCCCCGCATATCTGTATTGAACCTTGCCCCCCTTACCTTGAACCTGTGACCCCTTGTGTTTGTCATTTCTGACCTGGGAAAAAGGTTCCAACTGTTCACTCTATCTAAGCCCTTCATAATTTTATAAACTTCTATTAGGTCGCCCCTCAACCTCCATCTTTCCAGGGAAAACAACCCTAGTTTACTCAGTCTCACTTCATAGCTAATACCCTCCATACCAGGCAACATCCTGGTAAACCTTTTCTGCACTCTCTCCAAAGCCTCCACGTCCTTCTGGTAGTGTGGCGACCAGAACTGGACGCAGTATTCCAAATGTGGCCTAACTAACGTTCAAATAGTAAGCAGAAACAGTCACTGATAGGCGTAGTCTATAGGCCACCAAATAATAACATCATGATGGGGCGAGAAATAAACAAAGAAATAACTGATGCGTGTAAAACTGGTACAGCAATTATCATGGGGGATTTTAATCTACATATCAATTGGTCAAACCAGGTCGGTCAAGGTAGCCTTGAGGAGGAGTTCATAGAATGTGTCCGCGATAGCTTCCTTGAACAGTATGTAATGGAACCTACGAGGGAGCAAGCAATCTGGTCCTGTGTAATGAGACAGGAATAATTAATGATCTCACAGTTAGGGATCCTTTTGGAAGAAGCGATCACAGTAATGGTTGAATTTAAAATACAGATGGAGCGTGAGAAGGTAAAATCCAATACCAGTGTCTTGTGCTTAAACAAAGGAGACTATAAAGGGATGAGGAAGGCATTGGCTAAGGTAGACTGGGAGCAAAAACTTTATAGTGGGACAATTGAGGAACAGTGGAGGACTTTCAAAGCGATCTTTCACAGTGCTCAGCAAAAGTATATACCAGTGATAAGGAAGGACTGTTGGAAAGGGGATAATCAGCCATGGATATCTAAGGAAATAAAGGAGGGATCAAATTGAAAGAAAATGTATCCAAAGATTAGAGGGAATCGAGAGGATTGGGAAATCTTTAAAGGTCAACAGAAAGCCAGAAAAAAAGCTATAAAGAAAAGTGAGATGGATTATGAGAGTAAAACTAGCTCAGAATATAAAAACAGATAGCAACAGTTTCTACAAATATATAAAATGAAAAAGAGTGGCTAAAGTAAACATTGGTCCTTTAGAGGACGAGAAGGGAAATGTAATAACTGGAAATGAGAAAATGGCTGAGGCATTGAACAGGTATTTTGTGTCGGTCTTCACAGTGGAAAACACAAATAACATGCCAAAAATTGATGACAGGAAGGCTATGGCAGGTGACCGAGAAACTATCATTATCATGAAGGAGGTAGTGTTGGGCAAGTTAATGGGGCTAAAGGTAGACAAGTCTCCTGGTCCTGATGGAATGCATCCCAGGGTACGGAAAGAGATGGCGGGAGAAAAAGTAAATGCACGAGTGGTAATTTACCCAAATTCGCTGGACTCTGGGGTGGTTCCCGCAGATTGGAAAACAGCAAATGTGACGCCACTGTTTAAAAAAGGAGGTAGACAAAAGGCAGGTAACGATAGGCCGGTTAGCTTAACTTCTGTAGTAGGGAAAATGCTTGAATCTATCATCAAGGAAGATATAGCAAGACATCTGGGTATAAATTGTCCCATTGGTAAGATGCAGCATGGGTTCATGAAGGGAAGGTCATGTTTGACTAATTTGGTGGAATTCTTTGAGAACATTACATGTGCAGTGGACAATGGGAAACCTGTGGATGTGGTGTATCTGGATTTCCAGAAGGCATTTGACAAGGTGCCGCACCAAAGACTGCTACATAAGATAAAGGTGCACAGTGTTACAGGTAATGTATTAGCATGGATAGAGGATTGGTTAACTAACAGAAAGCAAAGAGTGGGGGTAAATGGTTGTTTTTCTGGTTTGGCGATCAGTGACTAGTGGTGTGTCTCAGGGATCAGTGTTGGGACTGCAATTGTTTATGATTTACATAGATGATTTGGAGTTGGGGACCAAGTGTAGTGTGTCAAAATTCACAGATGACACTAAGATGAGTGCAGAGCAAAGTGTGCAGAGGACGCTGAAAGTCTGCAAAGGGATATAGATAGTCTAATTGAGTGGGCGAGGGTCTGGCAGATGGAGTACAATGTTGGTAAATGTGAGGTCATCCATTTTGGTAGGAATAGCAGCAAAATGGACTATTATTTAAATGGTAAAAAATTGCAGCATACTGCTGTGCAGAGGGACCTGGGTGTCCTTGTGCAGGAATCACAAGGAGTTGGTTTGCAGGTGCAGCAGGTAATTAAGAAGGCAAATAGAATTTTGTCCTTCATTGCCAGAGGGACGGAGTTTAAAAACAGCGAGATTATGTTGCAGCTGTATAAGGTGCTGGTGAGGCCACACCTGGAGGACTGTGAACAGTTTTGGTCTCCTTAACTTGAGAAAGGATATACTGGCACTGGAGAGGGTGCAGAGGAGATTCACGAGGTTGATTCCGGAGTTGAGAGGGTTGGCTTATGAGGAGAGAGTGAGTAGACTGGGGCTATACTCATTGGAATTCAGAAAAATGAGGGGAGATCTTATCGAAACATGTACGATTATGAAGGGAATAGATAAGATAGAAGCAGGGAAGTTGTTTCCACTGGTGGGTGAAACTAGAACTAGGGGACATAGCCTCAAAATAAGGAGAAGCAGATTTAGGACTGAGTTGAGGAGGAACTTCTTCACACAAAGGGTTGTGAATCTGTGGAATTCCCTGCCCAGTGAAGTAGTTGAGGCTACCTCATTGAATGTTTTTAAGGAGAGGATAGATAAATTTTAAACAGTAAAGGAATTAAGGGTTATGGTGAGCGGGCGGGTAAGTGAAGCTGAGTCCACGAAAAGATCAGCCATGATCTTATTGAATGGCGGAGCAGGCTCGAGGGGCCAGATGGCCTACTCCTGCTCCTAGTTCTTATGTTCTTATTCAGCTTCACTGAATGGCAACCTCGTCATTCATCCTGGAAATCCTCACCTCCTTCGCCACCCCGGGAAGAATCGTTAATTACACTGATTCACCACAAAGACATGAAAAAGAAGCAGATGTGTCTTTTGAATAGAGATTGAATGACGACAACACTAGTTCTGAAGCATTTCACTCTGGACAACACAGATCATGTCCTGGGGAATTATGTGCAGGGGATTTTCACAGTAACTTCATTGCAGCGTTAATGTAAGCCTTATTTGTGACTAATAAATAAACTTTATGAATCAAATCTGGCTGAGTCAGGGAGCTACCCACACCTTCACACTCTGATCCCTCAATTTATGTCAATGTTTGTGCTGTGTGTATGTGTCTGTAAGTTTAAAGTTTATTTATTCGTGTCACAACCAGAATTACATTAACACAGCAATGAAGCTACTGTGCAAATTCCCTAGTCGCCACACTCCTGTTCGGGTACACTAATGGGCACTTTAGCACAGCCAATGCACTGAACCAGCAAGTCTTTCGGACCGTGGGAGGAAACCGGAGCACCCGGAGGAAACCCACGCAGACACGGGGAGAACGTGCAGACTCCGCACAGACAGTGACCCAAGCCGGGAATCGAATCTGTGTCCCTGGTGCTGTGAGGCAGCAGTGCTAAGCACTCCATGTGCTTGTATGTGTGAGTGTGTGCATGTGGGCATGGATGTGTGTGAGTGTGTGTGCGTCGAAGAGTGAGTGTGTGTGTATGAGTGTGTGTGTATGAGTGTGTGTGAGAGTGAGTGTGTGTGTGAGTGTGTGTGTGAGAGTGTGTGTGTGAGTGTGTGTGTGAGTGTGTGTGTGTGAGTGCATCTGTGAATATGATTGCGTGTGTATGTGAGTGTGAGTATGCGTGTGTGTGAATGTGTTTGAGTGTGTGTGTATGTGAGTGAGTGTGTGTGCATGTATGATTCCTTCTGATTGTGTACATGAATAAGAGTGATTGAGTGAGAATGAGTGAATGAGAATGAGTGAACACAGTCTGTGTGGATGCCTGTGTACATGCAAGCATGGCTGTGCATGAGTGAGAGTGCGAACTAGTGTGAGTGTGCACGGGAGCTTGTATATGTGAGTGAAACATGGAAAATAGGAGCAAGAGTAGGCCATTCTGCCCTTTGAGCCTGCTCCCCCATTCTTTTTTCATTTTAATTTGTGGGATGCGGTTGTCGCTGCCGAGCCCAGTATTTATTGCCCATCCCTAATTGCCCCTCAGAAGGTGGTTCTGAGCTGCATTCTTGAACTGCTGCAGTCTCTGAGGTGTAGGTACACCTAAGTGCTGTTAGAGAGGGAGCTCCAGTAAGTTTGCAGATCATACCAAAATTGCTGTGTCGTGGATGGTGAAGGAGGTTATCTGAGACTACAATAGGATCTTGATTAACTGGCCCAGTGGGCCAAGGAATGGCAGATGGAGTTTAATTCAGATAAATATGAGGTGTTGCATTTTGGTAAGAGAAGCCAGGGCGGGACTTGCACAGTTAATGGTAGGGCCCTGGGAGGTGTTGTCGAACAGAGAGACCTCGGGGTGCAGGCACATAGTTCCTTGGAAGTGGTGTCACAGGTAGACAGGGTGTCAAAGTCAGTGTGGCACACTTACTTTCATTGGTCAGAGCATTGAGTACAGGAGTTGGGACGTTATGTTACAACTGTACAAGAAAGTGGTAAGACCACATTTGGAGCACTGCGTACAATTCTGGTCGTTCTGCTGTCGGAACGATATTAAACTGGAAAGGGTATTTTACGAAGATATTACTGTGGTTGGAAGGAAAGGCAGGATAGGCTGGGACTTTTTTCCCCTGGAGGATGAGGGGTGACCTCATAGAGGTTTATAAAATCATAAGGGGCAGAGATAAGGTGAATAGCTAAGGTATTTTCCCCAGGGTAGGGGACTCCAAAACTAGAGACTATCGGTTTAAGGTGAGAGGGGAAAGATTTCAAAGGGACCTGAGGGGCAACTTTTCCACAGAGAGGGTGGTGGGTGTATGGAATGAGCTGCCAGAGGAGGTGGTAGAGGCGGGTACAATGACAACATTTAAAAGACATTTGGACAGGTACATGGGTGGGAAAGGTTGAGAGGGATATGGGCCGAACGCAGGCAAATGGGACTAATTCGGTTTAGGAAGCCTGGTGGGAATGGACGAGTTGGGCCGAAGGGCCTGTTTGTGTCTCTATGACTCCCTGGGGATGATTTTACCATTACATTGTGCCCGTTTCTGGGTGTGACGCGGTGGTAAAGAGGGGCACAAAGCGATTAGTGCAACTGGTGCCAGTTTTCGCGACTGGCGCCATTTTACGAGCACCGGATCTCCTTGCCGGAAATGGGCGGGAGGAAAGTTAATGTATTTAAATTTATTGTAATGCTGTTTTACATCTGCTCAGTGAGCTCGGCGCTCTATCGTCCAGGCCTTGCCCCCCCGCTTTGTGACCTCGCCGGGAAAGGTTCGCGCTGGTGAGGAATAAACATGCTCCCCAGGAACGGGGAGTAGTCAGCTTGGCCTCACTGGTGGTACCGGAGGCCACTGAGGCCTCTCCAGGGAAGCCGAGGGCAAGGGGTTGGGGGTGGGATGCCCTTAGGCAGTGTCAGACTGGCAGTGCCACCAGGCACCTGGGTAATGCCCACCAGGCAGTGCCAGGGGACGGGGCTAGTGGGGGAATGGGCCAACGGAGGTGGGACCAGTGGTGGGCAGGGCGAGTGGGGGCAGGCAGTGGTAGGCGGGGCTAGTGATGAGTGTGGCTAATGGTAGAGGGGCCATTGGGGGCTGGGTCAGTGGCGCGTGGCTAATGGGGGAGGCGGCACACTGCCACTCTGATTGGTGGGGGGAGGACAGCGGGTTCGTGATCAGTAGGGGAGGGGGATCCGCGATCGGTCTGGGCAGCAGGGGAGTTGGTGCGGGCTATATCTCAGGCCGCGGGCCCCGGCCATTGCAGGGTGCGGGGGAACTGATTCAATCTACCTGCACGAGCAGAAACCTGAGAGCTCTCTCTTTTCTGTCAGACCCCTGCTACTGCTATTGTGCATGTGCAGCATCAGAGGCCTGCACATGCGCACTACCTCCCTCTGCAGGCTTTTCGGCACATTAAGCCTCCCCGCCGACAGGCTTCTGCAGCGAGCAACAGACTTGCTCTGAGGTTTGCAGACAGACTGCGTATGCAGGGGGCCTAGAAACATGCCCAAAAGACGGAACTGAAACTCTCCCAGTTCCAAGTCCGCCCAGCACTTAGACACAAAAATGGTTAAATCGTCCCCACTGACTCTAACTTGGCCCAGTGACAGTGAAGGAACGGTGACTCAGCTCCAACTCAGAATGCTGAGTGACGTTGGAGGGGAACTTCCAAAGTGGTGGTGTTTCCCTGTAACGTCGCTTAGCTTCCCACAATCTGTGACACCAAGGATACAACTTCTCCTTCAGCAACGACGGCCCGCAGCGGGGTAGGGGGCGAGGATGGGCGGAGCCCCGCAGCGGGGTAGGGGGCGAGGATGGGCGGAGCCCCGCAGTGGGGTAGGGGGCGAGGATGGGCGGGGCCCCGCAGTGGGATAGGGGCGAGGATGGGTGGAGCGCCACCTGTCCAACGGACAAGTGAAGGTGAGGAACTCAGTTCCCTGGAGCCACCTCCTCGCGATGGCTTTGAACCCCTCACACCCGCCCTCCCCTCTCCCTCAACACTCTGTGGTGAGCTCGAGTCTGCGGACATCTGTCAGCGAGCACAGGAGGGCACTTAATTGCAGAGCAGCCAGAGCCAAGAGCAATCGTCCGTTTAATCTCGATAATAAACAGCAATAGAAATAGCTGCATCTGTCCCCGAGAGTTTGACACGTTGATTACAGTTCGTGAGCTACCTGTCTGAATGCTGATGAGACTGTGCAGTCTACACGGCCACTGACGGCAGCTACACTGGGGGTGGGGAGACACGGGCAACAACAGGGTCCGCACTAGGTGGGCAGTTACCCAGCCAATTCCCCTTCTCTCTCCGCCAGTCATCCTAAACGCACCTCTGACAGAGTCACAAAGGGAGGCCGTTTGGCCCGAAATGTCTCTGCTGGCTCTGTCAGAGAGCTATGCAATCAGTCGCTTGGCAGTACGGAAACTGAGTATGACAATATGTATAAAAAAAGAAACAGGCTGTCAAAGTTTTACATTTTGCACTCATCAGGAGCAACAATTGATACTGTGCAAGAAAAGGCTGCTGATTGGTTGGCCAGTCAGCTCTGATTGGTCGTGCAGAATTCACCAGGGAACCAATGGCCCTCCAACTCTTTTATTCAATTCAACATAGCCTGGACATGTTCCTTTTCTCTGCAGAGTACAGGTTCCTTGGTATTGTTTAGTCTCTAAAAGAGCCACATTGAAAGCCTGACAGATAATCTTAAATATCTTCCTGTGAAATAAGCCGCACTGTTTCTCCATAACCCTACAATTTTCCCCCCTTCAAATATTTATCCAATTCCCTCTTGGCAGTTGCTGCTGCACTTCTATCTGTCACCCTTTCTGTCAGTTCATTCCTGGCCATAAGGCCCCACTGTGCTTAAAAGATTTTACCCCTTGCCCCTCTGCTTCTTTTGTCAATTGCCTGAAATCTGTGCCCAGTGGTTACCCACCCACCTGCCAATGGCAGCAGTTTCAAACCTACCTCAGCTGGGAACGGGAATTGAACCCATTATTCGGAATAATTCCAATAATTGTATATCCAATTTTATTAGTGTCACTAGTAGGCTTACATTAACACTGCAAAAATACTGTGAAAATCCCCCAGTCGCCACACTCCGGTGTCTGTTCGGGTAAACCGGGCGAGAATTTAGCATGGCCAATGCACCTAACCAGCACGTCATTCAGACTGTGGGAGGCAACCGGAGCACTCAGAGGAAACCCACGCAGACACGGGGAGAACGTGCAGACTCCGCACAGACAGTGACCCAAACTGGGAATCGAACCCGGGTCCCTGGCGCTGTGAAGCAGCAGTGCTAACCACTGTGCCGCCATGCCATCCCGAGGAGGAGGGAGTCTAAAGCGAGTCTGTACCTTAAAACAGGGTTTATTTCCCACACAACAAAGTCACAGACTCACGCATTTTCTCCCAGACGCCATGGCGAACTGCTTCGTACAACATTGCGCCGCTTCACCTAATCCTTCCCCAAGTGCGGACCGCAGTGCTTAATTACCAAACTTAAAAAAACGTATTCTTATTGTAGTATAATTTTAACATTAACAACTCACATGAGGCAGTGAGCCAACTGAGCTAATTAGCCCCCAGCAAGGGGTGGGGGTGGGGGGTAGTTAACGGGGTGTGTGGCAAGGGCAATAGCCAACATCTTAAGTGAGCCCGCAGCCTTTTGCGGCACAATGTACCACTGAAGGTGCCAGGGCTGCAGTAGGCTGGGCAAAGTCACAGCCAGCAGCGAGGATGGGTAACGTTCCAGTGATTTCCTTCAGCTCAACTAACAACTGCTGTTGGTAGAGGCCACCCACCAGCCACTTGGACAGACTTGCCGTCGAACAGGATGTGACAGGAAGAGGGTACGAACTGGCGTGAGCCATTGATGCCAGCCTCGACAGCCACCGTACTACTGGAAGATTCCACACTCCGAATGGCGGGTGGAAAGTAGGACGGGCCCCGGACACCCGAGCAAGCTGCTGAGTCCCAGCGGCAAGGCGGCACCCAGTTCAGCAGTTGATGCCAACCCCAGTCCTTGATGCCATGTCTGTGCCATCTGAACAGTCATGCCAATTAACTCAGGGAGAGCCCTTAAGCGTTAGCAATGCAAGGTTCATAGAATCATAGGATCCCTACAATGCAGAAGGAGGCCATTCAGCCCATCGAGCCAGCACCAACCACAATCCCACCTAGGCCCTATTCCCATAACCCCACATACCCTAATCCCCCTAACACTAAAGTTCAATTTAGCATGGCCAATCCACCTAACCTACACATCTTTGGACTTAGGGAGGAACTTCATTCATTGAAAGGCCCAGTTACCCCCCAACTCACCCCCTCCCTTACAATTGAGGCACCCAGCGTCAGGAAGGGGGGGAAATTGTGGGCCCCTCTGAGAGCCACAGCCTTGCCCCTCCAGCTGACCCCGCCTTCCCCGCGACTGCCAATCCCGTGAAACCCCCGCACCTATCTCTGGCCCGCGTCGCTCCGCGGACCTCAGCTTCCAGCATGTAATTCTGACGGCAGCCATTCCCCTCGGGTGGCGCTGTGAGCTGCAAGGCCTCTTGTTTGCCCGGCGACTCTCGGTGGGAGGGACGTCCCGTCACCGGGGTCCTGATCTCGTGGTAGACCCCTCTGTGACCTCCCAACGGCCTGATTGGCTCCTAAGACCAGCAGGCCTTTCTGCGGGGAGGGAGGGGGTAGTACACATCTCTCACCGGCTAATGACATGGCGGCTAGGACCACCCCCCTTGTCACCTCCATAAACCTCTCCCTTTTTGCTGTGACCGAACCCCATACACGTACGTTTACCCTGGATCCCTGAAACCCCAGGTTAACAAAAAAAATCCACCAATCTCAGATCTCCAAATTAAAAACTGACCCCTCATCTTCGAAACATAGAACCCTACGGTGCAGAAAGAGGCCATTCGGCCCATCAAGTCTTCATTGACAACAATCCCACCCAGGCCCTATGCCCATAATCCCACATGTTTACCATACTAATCTCTCTAACCTACGCATGCTGGGACATTAAGGGTCAATTTAGCACGGCCAATGAACCTAACCTGCACATCTTTGGATTGTGGGAGGAAACTGGAGGAAACCCACGCAGACACGGGGAGAACGTGCAGACTCCACACAGACAGTGACCCAAGCTGGGAATCGAACCCGGGTCCCTGGCGCTATGAGGCAGCAGTGCTAACCCACTGTGCCACCGTGCCGCCCGGGGAGACGTAGAGAGGATGGCTGGAATTTTCCAACCTTGCTTGTGGCTGGGATTATTCAGTCCCGCTGCAGTGAATGGAGATTTGGCTGAGCGCCAAATTCTCCCTGCTCACTGTGGGCGTAGGAGATTGGAGAATTCCAGTCCATGTTTCCACTTGTGGTGGGAGGGGGGGGTGGTCCAGAACTGGGGGCCATTAAAGAAAATCACTAATAAATCTAATCGGGAAATCAGGAGAAACGTCTACACCAAAGACTGGCTCAGGACTTTCTGCCACTGGGGGAGGTAGATGAGGCAAATAGTGTCGGCACAAAGAGAGACAAACTCACTACGGAAGGGAATAGAAGCGTATGCAGATTGGCTGAGATTTAAACTGGGGTCAGGGGATCAGTTGGTCCAAAAGGCTTGTCGCTGTGTTGCAAATGACATGCACTTCCATTATAGAATCCCAGCAGTGCAGAAGAAGGCCATTCGGCCCATCGCGTCTGCGCCGACCACAATCTCACCCGGGCCCTATTCCCATAAATCTCAGATTTGCCTTGCTCATCCCCTTGACACTGGGGTTAATTTAAAACACGGACAATCAACCTAACCCGCACCTCTTTGTATTGTGGGAGGAAACCCACGCAGACACGGGGAGAACAAGCAGTCTCTGCGCAGACCCGAAGCTGGAATTCTACCCGATGCTGCGGGTAGGAGATCATGGCACGCACCCTGGGCTCGGTTCCCTCACCATGTCTGGAGTGGCACAGTGGTTAGCACTGCTGCCTCACAGTGTCGGGGACCCAGGTTCGATTCCCGGCCTCGGGTCACTGTCTGTGTGGAATTTGCACATTCTCCCCATGTCTGCGTGGGTTTCATCCGGGTGCTCCGGTTTCCTCCCACAGTCATCAAGATGTGCTGGTTAGGGTGCATTGGCTGTGCTAAATTCCCCCTCAGTGTTACCTGAACAGGCGCTGGAGTGTGACGACTAGGGGATTTTCACAGTAACTTCATTGCAATGCTAATGTAATGCCGACTTGTGACACTAATAAAATAAACTGTGTTTAACATAATGGCTCATTTGCTACCTGATTATCATCTGCATCGTCTGACATTAAATGCCTGAAGCAGTTTTATTATTACACCAGACCCGTGCCCGCAATGAATCCTGCATGCCGACTCCAACGCTTTTACCAGGAAGTGCTAATGCCAATCGCTCGAAAGGCTGAGAGCTGGATAGCTGCGTGGAGGGATGGGTGGGACGCACAGTGCCACTTGCAAAGTATAAATGCCACCTTAACCCCCTTCGCTTCAGCCAGAGAGTACACTGTGGAGGCACCCCGACGATCGAGTTTAATCCAGTGACTCTTGAGGCCACCGGGAATCAGCCTGGCATCACTGACTGTCGCACTTGCTCACATTACACGCTGCGCCAGGGGGAGAGGTTCACTGCACGCGTCAACAGGCAGTTGAGTCTGACACGTCCCATAAGGGCCACGGATTCGGGCTGGCTGGATTCTGGCTGGATCCGGGTGTCACAATCGAAAGCACGCAACGCTCCACCAAAAGCCCCCGACCCCATCCCCCATCCCCCAAAAATACAACGTCACACAAGAAGCAAGGGCTTTGGCACCTCAGCAGAAAAAATGTCAAACCGGACTGCAGGAGTCAACAGTTCTGCTATTTACAACCTCTCCCCACCGCTACAGGCAACTGACACATCTGGAACGCAATGCTCCTTTCAAACCATTAGATACAACCGTTCCCCAAAGGCCACCATTCAGCACACTTCCAAACCAGTGCCTTACCTTGGGCAGGTGTTGAACTGAAGAGTGTAATCCAGAAGAGCCACAGTGTCCACCAAAGGAAGCCCATTGTCTTTCGTCTGGTCCTCGTCCACTGTCTAGTCCTCCGCTGACGTTTAACACTGGAAGCTTGGAGGGTCGGGACCAGTGATCCTCAGACCTGAGATGGAGACAAGCAAGGAAGGTGCATTAGGCTTTAATTAAAAGGTCAAATTTGTTGTCGATGATGACAGGTTGTACTTAGCGAGGAGAGAGAGAGAGAGAAGGATAGGCATCGGAATTTTACCGGCACGCCCGCCCCGGAATCGCAGTGGGCGAGGCTCGCAGAATGGCATTTTCTGTTGGCCTCGGGCAGGCAAAGGTGGTAAAATTCCGGCAAGCGTCTTGGTTTAACACGTCCCCACCTGAACCCATGTTATCATGGTTTCTATCCTGGAAATCTTTGCTGAACTTGGCTCACACAGTCAATAGGCAATTATGGTTAACAGTATGGCTTGGGGGGTTGGAATTGGTTAGCTCAGTTGGCTGGACGGCTGGTTAGTGATGCAGAGGGATGCCAACAGCGTGGGTTCAATTCCCGTACCGGCTGAGGTATTCATGAAGGCCCCCACCTTCTCAACCTTCCCCCCCCCCCCCCGGTGATCTTCAGGTTAAAACACCACCAGTCAACTCTCGCCCTCAAAGGGAGGAAGAGCGGCCCATGGTCATCTGGGACTTTGATGGTCCTAAAAGCTTGATAACGTCTCAAGGACAACTGGAGGTGAGAAATGTTATGAAGCCAGCATAGCTTGTACATGCAAGAATTCAAAACACGACTTCCCATGACATCATCTGGTATGAACATGCAAATTATGAGCAGGAGTAGGCCACTCGGCCCTCAAGCCTGCTCTCCCACTCAATAAGATCGTGGCTGATCTGATTGTGACCTCAACTCCACATTCCCACCTACCCCCCAAAACCTTTGACTCCCTTGATAGTCAAGAATCTCTCTCTCTCTCTCTCTAGTTTAAATATATTCAATGACCCTCCCCCCACTGCTGTCTGCGTAAGAGCCTCAGAGAGAAAAAACATTTTGTCCCATCTCTCATCATCGTCTTAAATGAGAGACCCCTTATTTTATAACTTGGTTCAAGTCCCACAAGAGGAAACATCCACTCAGCATCCACCCTGTCAAGTCCCCTCAGGGTCTTATCCGTTTCAATAAGATCACCTCTCAATCTTTCTAACTCCAAAGGGTACAGGCCCAAACTGTCCAACCTATCCTCGTAAGATAACCCCCGCAACATCCCAGGTATCTGTTGAGTGACACTTGATCCAGGCAAACATTTTTGTCTTTTGTATTCTACTCGAACATCATTCCTCACTTGGTGACTCAAGAAATAATGAAGGGCATCAACTGTAAGTTGACCCAGCATTGGCTAGGAGGTGACCAATTCTATCATCTACCCCGGTGACTGATTGCACTCACTTTCAACCCCATTGGACACCCCACAACTCACTCAAACTCACTCCAGAGACTCCCAGGAACCATAACATAGAATAACATAGAAACCCTACAGTGCAGAAGGAGGCCATTCGGCCCATCGAGTCTGCACCGACCACAATCCCACCCAGGCCCCACCCCCACATATTTTACCCGCTAATCCCTCCAACCCACGCATCCCAGAACTCTAAGGGACAATTTCTTAACCTGGCCAATCAACCTAAGCCGCACATCTTTGGACTGTGGGAGGAAACCGGAGCACCCGGAGGAAACCCACGCAGACACGAGGAGAATGTGCAAACTCCACACAGACAGAGACCCGAGACGGGAATCGAACCCGGGACCCTGGAGCTGTGAAGCAGCAGTGCTGACCACTGTGCTACCGTGCCGCCCCTCCAAAGACTGTTCCAGAAATAAAAGGTGATGGGCAAACAGTTCAGTTAAGGGACAATGGCTTATATTACGGTGCAGTTGATTTGATTTTTTAAAATTTGATTTATTATTGTCACATGTATTAACATACAGTGAAAAGTATTCTTTCTTGCGCGCTATACAGATAATACATACCATTCATAGAGAAGGCAACGAGAGAGTGCAGAATGTAGTGTTACAGTCACAGCTAGGGTGTAGAGAAAGATTAACTTAATGCGAGGTAGGTCCATTCAAAGTCTGATGGCAGCAGGGAAGAAAGAAGCTGTTCTTGAGTCGGTTGGTACGTGACCTCAGACTTTTGTATCTTTTTCCCAACGGAAGGTGGAAGAGAGAATGTCCGGGGTGCGTGGGGTCCTGAATTATGCTGGCTGCTTTTCCGAGGCAGCGGGAAGTGTAGACAGAGTCAATGGATGGGAGGCTGGTTTGTGTGATGGACTGGGCAACATTCACAGTCTTTTGTAGTTCCTTGCGGTCTTGGGCAGAGCAGGAGCCCAGACCAAGCTGTGATACAACCAGAAAGAATGCTTTCGATGGTGTATCTGTAAAAGTTGGTGAGAGTCGTAGCTGACATGCCAAATTTCCTTCGTCTTCTGGTCACAGGTTTTAACCTCATGTCCCTTGCATTTCAAATAAAGTGTTAGAAACTTTGGAGAAAAAGACAACATCGCTGTCCTTGATATTGGAAATATCTCCACAGGTTTTCAATCTCCCAGACAACCGCCCCCTCCCCCCCCACAAAATCCCAACTTGGGCCTTGCCTTCTATTTGAGCCTGGCCCTTGAGTTTCTTCACCCCGTAATTGGATCCTCAGGATCTATTCTTTACAAGTACGAGGCAGAATGACACTTGGTGGCCATTTTGGTTACAGTAGAATTCCTACTGGGAGGCCATTCGCTCCATCAGGTCTGCGCCGGCTCTCCGAAAGAGCATCTTACCCGGGCCCCACACACACACCAAGCTCCCCGCCCTATCCCCGAAACACTGCATATGTACCCTGGCTAATCCACCCAAACCTACACATCCCTGTCGACAGCGGAACTGCGATACCCAGAATGCACCATGGTCAGCTCTGTCACATGACAGCAAGGTCAGTGAAAAAGAAAGGGTAACGGTTGACAACTCCAGTTTGGAATGCTGGATATGTAATGAGGGACGTGCACGGGCGTGTTTTCCGCTGATGGTCTGCTGGATTAGAGGAAGAGTCCTGGAGGGAATTTCCTGATGTCATCGTCTTTGGTATCTTGGGGACAAAGTGTTGTGTGATGCTCAGGAAGGGCTGATGTTCCCTGTAGGGTTCAGAGGACAGGGTTGGCGAATAAGGCGGCATGGCGGCATAGTAGTTAGCACCGCTGTCTCACAGCACCAGGGCCCGTGTTCGATTCCCGGCTTGGGTCACTGTCTGTGCTCAGTCTGCACGTTCTCCCCGTGTCTGCGCGGGTTTCCTCCGGGCGCTCCGGTTTCCTCCCACAGTCCGAAAGATGTGCGAGTTAGGTGGGGCAATTGGCCATGTTAAATTGCCCCTTAATGTCGGGGGGGACTAGCTGGGGTAAATGCATGGGATTATGGGAATAGGGCCTGGGTGGGATTGAGGTCGGTGCAGTCCCGATGGGCCAAATGGCTCCTTGTGGACTGTAGGGATTCAATGAATACTTTTTCTGATGTGGCCAGACGCTTGGCCATGCCAGGATGATCAATCGAGAGCAGATGACCACATCAGACGAACACCCATTCAGGCGCAGGTGGCTGGAGAGCTCTGGACATCGCACATTAGACCAGGCCTCCCGGGAGAATCTGCTTACGCCACAGTCTCTTGTGGGAGACTCTAGAATAAGGGGCTCACTGTTTTAAAATAAAGGATCATCAATTAAAACGGAGATGAGGCAACATTTTTTCCCCTCAGAAAGTCATGAGTCTTTCATAGAATCCCAACGGTGTTGAAAGTGGCCATTCGACCTATCGAGCCTGCATCGACAGTAATCCAATCCAGGCCCCATCATGTAATCCCACATGTTTTCCCTGCTAATCCCCAACACTAAGGGGGAATTTAGCACAGCCAATCCACCTAACCTGCACATCTTGCGGATTGTGGGGGGAAACCGGAGCACTTGGAGGAAACCCACGCAGACACGGGGAGGACGTGCAGACTCCACACAGACACTGCCGCCTACCCCCGATATCCTTTCTTACCAGAATCTATTCACCTCTGCCTGAAAGATAGTCACAGACTCTGCCTCGGCTGCTTCTTGAGGAAGAGGGCTTTGGTAGGCACGGTGGCACAGTGGTTAGCGCTGCTGCCTCACAGCAGCAGGGACCCGGGTTCGATTCCCCGGCTCGGGTCACTGTCTGTGTGGAGTCTGCACATTCTCCCCGTGTCTGTGTGGGTTTCCTCCGGGTGCTCCAGTTTCCTCCCACAGTCTGAAAGACGTGCTGGTTAAGGTGCATTGACCCAAACAGGTGCCAGAGTGTGGCGACTAGGGGAATTTCACAGTAACTTCATTGCAGTGTTAATGTAAGCCTACTTGTGACACTAATAATTTAATTAATAAATAAATCATGAGTCCTCAGGGTGGACGGGCAGTATTTGAGGAGTGGGGGATCTGAGTCCGCAGGTGGGTCGGAAGAGGGCATTCGATCTTGGGGGGACAGGGGCAGGGGAGGGGGCAGAAAGGGGGGGTGCCGTGATGGCAAATACGGACAGCAAAGGTCAGCCCCCTTTCCTTTGCGCACTTTGAAGACCGTTTTGACCAAAAATCTCTGGCAGCCCAGTTACCCTGTGCCAAACATCTGATGGCGTGGGCACCGTATTATTGAGAGAGGGGGCAAGTGAATTGATAATAAGCCCAGCTAGCCCCGATTACTTGGCTGAAAATGGTCAGCGGGCTACTGACTTTGATGCCACCGCCCCCCCTCCCCGCAACCCCTCCATGGGGTAGGAACGGGGGATGGGCAACTGTCCTATTATGCATGGTACCCCCCCCCCACCAGCCCAAAGCGCACCCAGCAGGTGGGAGGGGACTGATGTAGATAGAGTATGACCTAAAGTCTGTTCATTCCCACTGTTCAGATCCCTCAGTACGTCTGATCATCTGTCACGGGGCCTCTACTCGACTGTCGTAAAATCACCCCCACGCACCCCGGACATTCTCTACATAGAACATAGAACAGTACAGCACAGAACAGGCCCTTCGGCCCACGATGTTGTGCCGAGCTTTATCTGAAAAATTCTCTCTTCCACCTTCTTCCATCGGGAAAAAGGTACAAAAGTCTGAGGTCACGTACCAACCGACTCAAGAACAGCTTCTTCCCTGCTGCTGCCGTCAGACTTTTGAATGGACCTACCTTGCATTAAGTTGACCTTTCTCTACACCCTAGCTATGACTGTAACATTACATTCTGCACTCTCTCCTTTCCTTCTTTATGAACGGTATGCTCTGTCTGTATAGCGCGCAAGAAACAATACTTTTCACTGTATGTTAATACATGCGACAATGATAAATCAAATCAAAGGAAAATCAAAATCAGTCCTGGCAGTGCGCGACACCGTGAAGACATGCGTGGCGATGAGACACGCAGATTATCGTATCACATCTCCCTTTAATAAAATCACTCACTGTTGGCTGGTGACACAGACCATCAGTCAGTGCCCGAGGGAGACTAATAACACAACTGCCGACACGTTCAACAACCTCCTGGCTGCTCGCGACTGGAGGGCACAGAACCACAAGGCAGGGAGGGAGTTATTGCTCAACACCAAACGGCAACATAAAATTATCGCAGGGATTAATAAAGGAAAGATTGCGGGGGGTTATAAAGAGCACCAGCGCGGCCAAGGGAGCTGGAGCTAAGAGATGAATTACTAGCTGAGAATCTAATTCAGCTCACAAAGAAATAAGCACGATACCTGCTCCTACTACCCGACCATGAACACACTCTCTCTCCCGGACCATTCTCTCTCTCCCTCTCTCTCTCCCTCTCTCTCTCTCCTCCCTGGACCATTCTCTCCCCCTCCTCCCGGATCATTCTCTCCCTCTCCCTCTCTCCCTCTCTCTCCTCCTCGGACCATTCTCTCCCTCTCCCTCTCTCTTTCCTCCCCAGACCATTCTCTCTCTCTCTCTCTCTCTTCTCCTCGGACCATTTACTCCCTCTCTGTCTCTTTCTCTTTCCTCCCCGGACCATTCTCTCTCTCTCCCTATCTCTCGCCGGACCATTCTCTCCCTCCCTCTCTCTCTCTCTCTCTCTTCTCCTCGGACCATTTACTCCCTCTCTGTCTCTTTCTCTCTCCTCCCTGCTCCATTCTCTCCCTCTCTCTCTTTCTCCTCCCCTCACTCCAGCCCTCGGTGCGACCCACCCTCGACCTCCCACCTCCCCGAATCTATAAGCAAAACCAGGAAGAAGCTTTCCTCTCTCCCACGCCCCGTTCCACAACATACACAAGAACATAAGTCACCCAGACCTGAAGACTTATCCACTACCAACACCCCACAAAAGAAACCAAGAACCCACCACAGCACAATATACCACAAGGGTAAGGAGAAGTATCCCCTCCCCCACAAACACCAGGGATGGAACGCAAGGAATTGACCCAACACACCACATTGCCTCCTGGTCACTCAGGGGTGGGAGGGGGTGAATCCCAAACCCACAGGGAGCCAATGAGCTGCAACAGCTTCCTGCCACTTGAGGATAGGCCCATTTACAGGACAGGTACAGGGGCAGGTACAGCTACAGGTATCCACAGAGGTAGCAATGAGCAGACAACACTCACCCACTCTGAACCTGCTGGAGGAGACAGGATCCAAAAAGGGTTGAGAAAAGGATACAAAAAGCACAGAACGGCGAAACCAACTCTCCCTTCCCTTGATAAAGCGCAAGGAAGCAGCGAAACCGGTCGGGATGCAAGCCAAGAGGGCAAGACTAAGCCTCAGTTACGGTTCTACTGGAGAGAGATGACAAGGATGGTCAAACACTATCCAAAGCCAGCCCCTGGATGTGGAACGAACGGGAACTAAATGAACCCCAGCCGGACCTGGACTCAACCTTCAGCAACTTCAGAATGAGTGAGAGTTTTTTACAATAAAACATACACAAAAGATCCTCAGACATTGTCTTAGACTTGGCCCTGGGATCGCTCTAGTTTCACCTGAATTAAAAGGGGTAATTGGACACGTATGGGAACCCATGAGAATGTGCGAACTAATCCACGCGGAGAAATATAAACCCCTAAAACAAAATATAAATGTGTAACTCTGCGAGGATGATACTCCGACCACAGGGTGAATCCACAGGCAGGTCTGGGGAAAATGCAATTCAGTAATCGACTATCAGGGACAATGGGGGGGAAACAGATAGACTCATTACAACTAACAAAGGTGGATTGGCCATGCTAAATTCTTCCTCAGTGTACCCTTCCACAGTAACTTCATTACAGGGTTAATGTAAGCCTGCTGGGGACACTAATTAATTAATAAATAAACAAATAAATTGTTGATGAAGTAATTTTTTGCACTACCAACAAAACCTTACACCAAACCCATAAACCATCCGAATAAACGGGAATATCCCTACACCAACTTGCTCCGCCAACCAGTGCCCCCACACCAATCCGAAACATACTACCCGAATCCACACGACGACATCTTGCAAACCACAACATAAAACACCCACAAAGAATAAAAAGTCACTCCATCCCACCAACTCTGGGGCGGCACAGTAGCACAGTGGTTAGCACTGCTGCTTCACAGCTCCGGGGACCTGGGTTCGATTCCCGGCTTGGGTCACTGTCTGTGTGGAGTTTGCACATTCTCCTCGTGTCTGCGTGGGTTTCCTCCGGGTGCTCCGGTTTCCTCCCACAGTCCAAAGATGTGCGGGTTAGGTGGATTGGCCATGCTAAAATTGCCCCTTAGTGTCCTGGGATGCGTAGATTAGAGGGATCAGCGGGTAAAATATGTAGGGATATGGGGGTAGGGCCTGGGTGGGATTGTGGTCAGTGCAGACGTGATGGGCCGAATGGCCTCTTCCTGCACTGTAGGGTTTCTATGACTCTATGATTCTAACTCTGGGAGCGCCCGAACAGACACACACAGGAGACAAAAGCGCCAAGACAGGGAAGGACAACAAACCACCCTTCAACCAACAACCTACCCACCAACATCCCTATCAGGAAACCCCTAGGATCTTTTATTTCCCACCGCCTGACCTCTTACCCGCTCCCCCCCCCCCCGCCCCCCCCACTCCGTAGCCCACTTACTACCCCCTCAGTCGTCCACCCACGAACAAAACCTCTTCCCCCCACCAAAAAAAGAACAGAATCTGACTCAGCAACAGACACAAAATCCCCCCAGCCAGGAAACCCCCAAAAACAACTTTCCAACACACACACACACACCACTTGGACAACCATCCCAGCCCCCAGAATCATGTAAACCCTCAACCTAACAACCCCCTCCTCCAAACACATACCACCTCGGCAACAACCTCACCCCCCCAAATCACCTTAAATATTACAGAAGCAGACTATCACCCTGTTTTCCTTTGTTCTTCCCCCCGCCCCCCCTACTCCTCCTCTTCTGCCCCTCGGGCGTCACAGGGGGCAACAAGGGTTGGGCGTGAGCTGAAAGAAAAGTGGCAGAGCACGAAGAAGAGGAGACATGTTCTCTCTCTGTCCGACCCCAAACTGCTTCCCCCAAAAACATCACCCTCATTGAACCCCTTCCCCCGGCAACATCCCCATCAAACCCCTTCCCCCGAAACACCACCCCCATCAAACTCCTTCCCCCAGAAACATTATCCCCATCAACAGTGGTCACAACTCTCACCAACTTTTACAGATGCGCCATAGAAAGCATTCTTTCTGGTTGTATCTCAGCTTGGTATGGCTCCTGCTCTGCCCAAGACCGCAAGAAACTACACAGAATCGTGAATGTAGCCCAATCCATCATGCAAACCAGCCTCCCATCCATTGACTCTGTCTACACTTCCCGCTGCCTCAGAAAAGCAGCCGGCATAATTAAGGACACCACGCACCCCGGACATTCTCTCTTCCACCTTCGGGAAAAAGATACAAAAGTCTGAGGTCACATACCGACTGACTCAAGAACAGCTTCTTCCCTGCTGCTGTCAGATTTTTGAATGGACTTACCTTGCATTAAGTTGGTCTTTCTCTGCACCCTAGTTATGACTGTAACACTACATTCTGCACTCTCTCCTTTCCTTCTCTATGAACGGTATGCTTTGTCTGTATAGCGCGCAAGAATCAATACTTTTCACTGTATACTAATACATGTGACAATAATAAATCAAATCAAAAAATGATTCAGTGTTACAGAGGAAGTGCTTCACAGTGTTGTGAAGTTGAGTTTATAGAGGTGTCTGTAAAGAATGTAAAATACTGGAGGGGAAACAATAGTCCGTGGACCCTTTAAAAGCTGGTTTTCGTCAATGCTGAGATGATTAAAATGCAGACTCTTAAGTTGCAACATTCGTTTTGAGCTCGGGTTTGCCGGCTCTGCAGGTTTTTGCATTTTGTCAGCCTCTGAGTTTAAAGAAAAGTCTCAGCTGAAGGGGAACCTATCAGATTTGAATTTGCTGTTGCTGTCAGCATCCAACCAATCCTGGTGCGGAGAAAGCAGAGGTCATCAGGAATATAAAAGAGGAACTCAACTGCCTTGAGTTCAGCTCCACCAGGGGTTGAGCCTGGAGTACAACCTGGGGCCTGATCATCTGGAGCAGTTAAGGGCAGTTAGATCAACTGGAGCAGTTGGTTCTTAACTCTGCCAGCTTCAGTTAAGCCTTAAGATAAATCACCCTTGAACCAGCGAAAAGTACCAAATCAGACAGCGGACAACTACCGAAGAACTCCAAAACTACCGAACGCTATCAAACCTGGTTGTATATTTTCTTTGAGAGTGCCTAAATTCTGTTATTACTGTTTTGGTAATGAATGTTCCTTGTGTCTATTTGAACAGCATTTAGAATCATAGACTCAGAGAATCCCTACAGTGCAGAAGGAGGCCATTCAGCCCATCGAGTCTGAACCGACCACAATCCCACCCAAGCTCTATCTCTCTTTTTTATTTACCCTAGCCAGTCCCGCAGACATTAAGGGTCAATTGAGCCTGGCCAATCCACCTAACCCGCACACCTTTGGACTATGGAAGGAAACCGGAGCACCTGGAGGAAACCCACGCAGACATGGGGAGAATGTGCAGACTCCACACAGTGACCCAAGCCGGGAATCAAACCCGGGTCCCTGGCGCTGTGAGGCAGCAGTGCTAACCACTGTGCCACCCATCTGATGCCCATCCCTAATTGCCCCTTGACTTGAGTGGCTTCCTGGGCCATTTCAGAGGGCATTCTAAGAGTCAACCATATTGCTGTGGGTCTTTCAGTCAAACCTTCCTTTAATTAAAATGTTACTGGTTTAGTTAAAGTTCCTGTTTGGTTAAAAATAAAATAACTTGTTAATTATTCACTTAAAGTGTGCCAGGTCTTTATATTAATGAACCTCGAAGCGTTAATGTAGATCACTTAACACCTTCCCAAACACTTTTACCAGATTATGAAGCGAGGTAATGGGGATTAACCTCTGTGTCGTAACAGCTGTTGCAGAGTGTGAATGATTCAGTGTTACAGAGTGTTGTGTTCTGTTAATCGAGGTTCTCAGGTTGTTGTGACTGTGAGTTGGGCTGGATGCATGAATTGGGCTTTGTTGCACAAACCTGCGTGTTTAACCTCTGTAGTGCATAAAGACACAAAGTCGACTGTAAAGACTTAAACACAATTTCCTTTATTCTGTCGCTAATTAAACAACAGTAAATACTTGCAAAGCATCAACCAAATACTCACTATCTGTTAAGCCTGATTTCCACTTGCAATTAAAACCTAGCCAGGATTTTGTTGTCACATGGAATCAGTTCTTTGTCCTCCTCTTCTTCCAGATGTTGTCTCTCCTTGTGAGCTTGGTTCCCGGGTTCTTCACACTGCCTCTCTGAACAAGCTCTTGGAGTTAAAACTCCAAAAGTTCCCTGGTAACCAGCCAATGAATTTAGGACTGAGTTGAGGAGGAACGTCTTCACACAAAGGGTTGTGAATCTGTGGAATTCCCTGCCCAGTGAAGCAGTTGAGGCTCCCTCATTGAATGTTTTTAAGGCAAGGATGGATACATTTTTGAACAGTAAAGGAATTAAGGGTTATGGTGAGCGGGCGGGTAAGCGGAGCTGAGTCCACGAAAAGATCAGCCATGATCTTATTGAATGGCGGAGCAGGCTCGAGGGGCCAGATGGCCGACTCCTGCTCCTAGTTCTTATGTTCTTATGAATTGATTAAAAACCCCAATTGCGTTTGATTAGGCCAAGCAAATTCAACCCTCGCCTCGTTGGTCGCTTCAGGCCTCATCATCTCAGGAAGTGCGTATTGTTTACATTCCAATGTCCAGCTAAGGAACACTGGCTCCCAAAAGTCTGTTCAGAACTCATCCTGCCAAGGACAAGGTGTTGAATCTGACACGTTATGTCCTTTGACAAGTTTCAGGCCACCGGCCACAAGAAATCCCAGCACAGTGGAAAAAAAAACAACCTGAACCAAAAAAAAAAATCAGGTTTGCTTGATTGAAGATCTTTCTGCATACTCAAAGTTAATACTCCATTCAGCCACAGAAATGGCAGATGGAGTTCAATCCAGATAAATGCGAAGTGATGCATTTTGGTAGAACTAACGTAGGGGGGAGCTATACGATAAATGGCAGAACCATAAAGGGTGTAGATACGCAGAGGGACCTGGGTGTGCAAGTCCACAGATCCTTGAAGGTGACGTCACAGGTGGAGAAGGTAGTGAATAAGGCATATGGCATGCTTGCCTTTATAGGACGGGGCATAGAGTATAAAAGTTGGGGTCTGATGTTGCAGTTGTATCGAACGTTGGTTCGGCCGCATTTGGAATACTGCGCCCAGTTCTGGTCGCCACACTACCAGAAGGACATGGAGGCTTTAGAGAGAGTGCAGAGGAGGTTTACCAGGATGTTGCCTGGTATGGAAGGGCTTGGTTATGAGGAGAGATTGGGTAAACTGGGGTTGTTCTCACTGAAAGACGGAGGATGCGGGGTGACCTAATTGAGGTGTATAAAATTATGAAAGGCATAGATAGGGTGAACGGTGGGAAGCTTTTCCCCAGGTCGGTGGTGACGTTCACGAGGGGTCATAGGTTCAAGGTGAAGGGGGGGAGGTTTAACACAGATATCAGAAGGACGTATTTTACACAGAGGGTGGTGGGGGCCTGGAATGCGCTGCCGGGCAAGGTGGTGGAGGCGGACACACTGGGAACGTTTAAGACTTATCTAGATAGCCACGTGAATGGAGTGGGAATGGAGGGATACAAAAGAATGGTCTAGTCTGGACCAGGGAGCGGCGTGGGCTTGGAGGGCCGAAGGGCCTGTTCCTGTGCTGTATTGTTCTTTGTTCACAGCTTACTAGCATTCCCCTTGATGCATTTGCATTAGCAGAGGAGGGTGAAGCAGGGAGAATTGGCCGGCGTTGCTGCGAGGAGATGGTGTGTCGCTCCGAGGGTTAACACACTCAACATGCAGGTGACAGCACCATGGAGGCTCAATTAGATGGGAACAATTATTTTGTTTTTTCATTGGGCACGGGGAGATTAGGCAGCAGGCTGCCAGGGATGTTGCGAGGGTGTGTGGCACTGACTTATGGATCTGTGTGGGATGAAGTTGTGGAACAATGTGGCACTTTAATGGAGGCAACACATCTTCCAGTGCAAGGACCTTCTTATTAATGGGAGTCCCCTTGAGGCTGGCTGAGCCATTCACTCACTATTCACTTGCTCAGAAATGGAGTCCCTGGCTGGCCGCAGCTCAGCTCAGAGGCAGCAACGCGTTGCTTTCCAAGTGCTTTCCGATAACTTTCGCTGGCATTCTTTTAACTTTTTTAGCTGCCAAGGCCCCTCTGTGCCAAGTTTCTGAGCTGAAGTGGCTGAAAGGCACCCACATGTCTTCCTTCCTACTCTCTAATCTGTTTCCCGAACCGGCTGGGCGAGGGGGCAGGAGGTTTTAAAGTTTATTTACTAGTGTCACAAGTAGGCCTACATTAACACTGCAATGTGAAAATCCCCTAAGGCACCACAGTCTGGTGCCTGTTTGGGTACACTGAGGGAGAATTTAGCATGGCCAATCCACCTAAACCAGCACGTCTTTCGGACTGTGGGAGGAAGCCTGAGCACTCGGAGGAAACCCACGCAGACACGGGAAGAACATGCAAGCTCCACACAAACAGTGACCCAAGCCAGGAATGGAACCCGGGTCCCTGGCGCAGTGAGGCAGCAATGCGTCTGTGTCACCGTGCCGCCCATGGTTGGGGGTGGAGGGGGGCGCAGCTTGTCTTGGTTGGGTTGGGGGGGGGGGTGGGGAGGAGCACATATGTGCCCTCTGTGTCTCTCCCTATAGTTGCTGCCAGACCTGCTGAGATTTTCCCAACATTTTCTGTTCTTGTTTCAAATTCCAGCATGTGCAGTATTTTGCCTTCATTGTATGTTTTTGGTAAGTTTGAGAAATGCACTGGATAAATTGTTTAATCGAACAAGAGCTCTTGTGGGAATCTTGCTGGCGTTCGGGATCTCGCGGTCCCACTGACTGCGCACCTCTGCCATGGGTTTCCCAGCGACGAGGGGCGCATTCAACGGGAAACCCTGTTGATAACAGCGGAACAGTAAGATCCCGCCACCAATCAGCGATGCGCTGCCTCAAAGGGATGAAAAATCCAGCCCATACAAAATTTGTCACACATACAGTGCTGTACTTTACTTGGGAGTGGAGGGAAAGGGAGTGGCTGACGTAAATGTTGATATGTTTTGACTGCTCCACCTATAAGGGGAGGTGATGGCCTCGTGGTGTTATCGCTCGGCTATCAATCCAGAAACTCCGCTAATGTTCTGGGGACCCGGGTTCGAATCCCGCCCATGGCAGATTTGAATTCCATGAGGGAAAAAATCTGGAATTAAGAATCTACTGATGACCATGAAACCATTGTTGATTGTTGAAAAAACCCATCTGGTTGACTAATGTCCTTTAGGGAAGGAAATCTGCTGCCCTTACCTGGTCTGGCCGACATGTGACTCCAGAACCACAGCAATGTGGTTGACTGCCCTCTGTCTAACAAGCGGTATCAGCCGTTCTCGAAGACTGCTCACCTTCTGAAGGGTAAATAGGGATGGGCAATAAATGTTGGCCAGCCAGCGATGCCCATGTCCCACAAGTGAATAAAAAAATTTTTTCAAGTCGGTTAAGTTGTTGGGGAAGGAGGAATTTGATTTATTATTGTCACATGTATTAACATACAGTGAAAAGTATTGTTTCTGGCGCGCTATACAGACAAAGCATACCGTTCATAGAGAAGGAGAGAGTGCAGAATGTAGTGTTACAGTCATAGCGAGGGTGTAGAGAAAGATCAACTTAATGCGAGGTAGGTCCATTCAAAAGTCTGATGGCAGCAGGGAAGAAGCTGTTCTTGAGTCGGTTGGTACGTGACCTCAGACTTTTGTGCCTTTTTCCCGATGGAAGATGGTGGAAGAGAGAATGTCCGGGGTGTGTGGGGAACTCGGCTGCTTTGCTGAGGCAGCGCGAAGTGTAGTCGGAGCCAATGGATGGGAGGTTAGTTTGCGTGAAGATTGGGCTGCATCCACGACCTTTTATAGTTCCTTGTGATCTTGGGCAGAGCAAGCTGTGATACAACCAGAAAGAATGCTTTCTATGTTGAATCTGTAAAAGGTGATGAGAGTCGTAGCTGACATGCCAAATTTCCTTAGCCTCCTGAGAAAGTAGAGGCGCTGGTGGAGCCTTCTTAACTATAGCGTCAGCATGAGGGGACCAGGACAGGTTGTTGGTGATCTGGACACCTAAAAACCTGAAGCTCAGGAAATGAGATGGCTCAAATGGCAGGACTGTATCCCAATCCCCAGGAGAACCTCTAATGATCTGCATCCCGTATTCCGACAGCAGTTCCAGCATTCCACTTAGTGTCAATTGCCAGTGAAATTGATGAACTGCTGTCAATCCCAAGCGAGTAAGCCTTCATGTCTAATCTGATTCTCTTCATTGTATGTCTACGTTACTCACTGCTTCCGCTAACACAGGCTTTGCATTACTCTACATATCAAATTTAATTTTGCGTAATTGCATAACTGATCTAAGTCAATTGCAGATTGTTAATTGTGAGCCTCTTCCTACGCGGCTCCCTATGTAGCGATCCGATACAACTTGTCTACAACTGGTTTCTTCACCCATCTTACTGATGGGAGATTTACTTATGGGAGGGTGCGGAGGAGATTCACCAGATTAGCACCAGCGATGACAGGACCTTGGGTCTAACTTTAGGGTTGGAGAAAAAAGTGAAGTTAATTTATTAGTCACAAGGCGGCACGGTAGCACAGTGGTTAGCACTGCTGCTTCACAGCTCCAGGGACCTGGGTTCGATTCCCGGCTTGGGTCACTGTCTGTGTGGAGTTTGCACATTCTCCTCGTGTCTGCGTGGGTTTCCTCTGGGTGCTCCGGTTTCCTCCCACAGTCCAAAGATGTGCGGGTTAGGTTGATTGGCTATGCTAAAATTGCCCCTTAGTGTCCTGGGATGCGTAGATTAGAGGGTAAAATATGTAGGGATATGGGGGTAGGGCCTGGGTGGGATTGTGGTCGGTGCAGACTCGATGGGCCTAATGGCCTCTTTGTGTGCTGTAGGGTTTCTATGATTTCTAAGTCAGTTTACATTAACACCGCAATTAAGTTACTGTGAAAATCCCCTAGTCACCACACTCTGGCACCTGTTCAGGTACACTGAGGGAGAATTTAACACGGACCTAACCAGCACGTCTTTCGGACTGTGGGAGGAAACCGGAGCACCCGGAGGAAACCCGCGCAGACACAGGGAGAACGTGCAGACTCCACGCAGACAGTGATCCAAGCTGGGAATTGAACCCGGGTCCCTGGTGTTGTGACGCAGCGGTGCTAGCCACCGTGCCGCCCTGGGATTGTTCTCCTCGGAGCAAAGGAGGTTGAGGGGGAGATTTGATTGCGGTGCATAAGATTATCGCGTGGTTTGGATAAGATAGAGAAGGAAAATCTGTTCCGATAAGGTGTTGGTCTCAAGTACTCGGGGGACGCAGAATGAGGCTTTTGGGCAAGAGATGCAGGGGGTGATGGGAGGAAGAACCTTTTGTACGAATGGAGTGGGAACTTGGAATTTGCCGCCCAAGTGTTTGAAAGTGGACAATGATCAAAAATCAGAAACACTTTACGGACATATCCGAGAAGGGATAGGTGAGGGTGGGACAAATGGGACTGACTGTGTTGCTAATGTGTCTGGGATCAATGGGCCAAATGGCCTCACTCAGTTCTGTCATGTCTCGAGAACTGAAAGTGCATCACTCAGGATGTTATCAATCACGATACGAGGACTCCAGCGAGTGAGTGAAATAACAGGCTTTTATTCGCAAAGAACAGGAGCACACCCTTGTAGCTGACCTGGCCCAGACTGAGGTGAGGAGGAGGAACCATCACCTTTATACCTCGCTCTGGTGGAAAGGGAGGAGTCTCGGGTGGAAAGGGAGGAGTCTCAGGCCAGGTGCAGCATGGGTGTGTCCAGGCATACACATGTAATTTCAATGGGTCACCACACTGAGGCTGACCCCTGGCGCCCTCACTCGACACCTCCTCAAACCCTGACCCCTGATGCATTATTTATACTGAGTAACGTTTTTGTTCCTAACCCTAAACATAGCATTTTATCGCAGCAAACAACAAAAAAACTGACAAAAACAAACATCCTGAGGAGCTGGACTACTTTCCAATTCCTTGGAACTAATCCCATCCCAGTGTACATCATTCCAACACCAGATCCCATCCCAGTGTACATCATTCCAACACCAAATCCCATCCCAGTGTACATCATTCCAACACCAAATCCCATCCCAGTGTACATCATTCCATCATCAAATCCCATCCCAGTGTACATCATTCCATCATCAAATCCCATCCCAGTGTACAGCATTCCAAAACCAAGTCCCATCCCAGTGTACAGCATTCCAAAACCAAGTCCCATCCCAGTGTACATCATTCCAAAACCAAGTCCCATCCCAGTGTACATCATTCCAAAACCAAGTCCCATCCCAGTGTACATCATTCCAAAACCAAGTCCCATCCCAGTGTACATCATTCCAAAACCAAGTCCCATCCCAGTGTACATCATTCCAAAACCAAGTCCCATCCCAGTGTACATCATTCCAAAACCAAGTCCCATCCCAGTGTACATCATTCCAAAACCAAGTCCCATCCCAGTGTACATCATTCCAAAACCAAGTCCCATCCCAGTGTACATCATTCCAAAACCAAGTCCCATCCCAGTGTACATCATTCCAAAACCAAGTCCCATCCCAGTGTACATCATTCCAAAACCAAGTCCCATCCCAGTGTACATCATTCCAAAACCAAGTCCCATCCCAGTGTACATCATTCCAAAACCAAGTCCCATCCCAGTGTACATCATTCCAAAACCAAGTCCCATCCCAGTGTACATCATTCCAAAACCAAGTCCCATCCCAGTGTACATCATTCCAAAACCAAGTCCCATCCCAGTGTACATCATTCCAAAACCAAGTCCCATCCCAGTGTACATCATTCCAAAACCAAGTCCCATCCCAGTGTACATCATTCCAAAACCAAGTCCCATCCCAGTGTACATCATTCCAAAACCAAGTCCCATCCCAGTGTACATCATTCCAAAACCAAGTCCCATCCCAGTGTACATCATTCCAAAACCAAGTCCCATCCCAGTGTACATCATTCCAAAACCAAGTCCCATCCCAGTGTACATCATTCCAAAACCAAGTCCCATCCCAGTGTACATCATTCCAAAACCAAGTCCCATCCCAGTGTACATCATTCCAAAACCAAGTCCCATCCCAGTGTACATCATTCCAACACCAAATCCCATCCCAGTGTACATCATTCCAAAACCAAATCCCATCCCAGTGTACATCATTCCATCATCAAATCCCATCCCAGTGTACAGCATTCTGTTAGCATTATCCCATCCCAGTGTACACCACTGCAACATTGAATCCCTTTTCCAGTGTACATCATCCCAACATCAAATCCCCATCCTAGTGTACAACATTCCATCAAATCCCATCCCAGTGTACATCACTGCAACATTGAATCCCTCACAGCGCCAGGGACCCGAGTTCGATTCCCAGCCTAGGGGTCACTGTCTGTGCGGAGTCTGCACGTTCTCCCCGTGTCTCCATGGGTTTCCTCCGGGTGCTCCAGTTTCCTCCCACAGTCAGTCCAAGGATGTGCAGGTTCCATGCATTGGCCATGCTAAATTGCCCCTTAGTGTCCCGGGATGCGTAGGTTAGAGGGGAGTAGCGGGGTAAATATGCAAGTTTATGGGAATAGGGCTTGGGTGGGATTGTTGTCGGTGTGGACTCGATGGGCTGAATGGTCTCTTTGTGCACAGCCGGGATTCTATGACTCTAACTCCAGTAATGCTGCTGATTTCTCTCTCTGCTCCATGTATGATTGAAGTGTGGTATTCTCGATCAGATACTGAGCTGGAGAGATGACACATGTGAGTGTTTCACACTTACTGCTCTGTGGATCTTCCAGTTAGGAAGTGTGTGGTTGTCTAAAATGTTGCTCTGCCAATCTCGCTAATGATAGCTTGTCACGGTCAGATGGCCAGATTCGAACTGGGCGGCCGAAGCTTCAGTGTTTTTATGCAAACCATCAAGTGTTGCCCGGGGTCGCGGGAATCTGGATCAAAGTTCAAAGAGGTCATTCCCCTGGCTGTCAATGAAGGGGCGCAGTTCTGCTTTGTAGATCGTTGCGTCCATGGCGAGAGGGGGCGTGGAGCTGAGATCGCCGCCAGCATTTGATATCAATATTGAACATTGGGATCAGCAACCCACTGAGACAGCCTCAAAATAGAAATCTGACAAGATACTCAGAAAGCCGCCATTATTCTCCTAGTGTTTGTCAGTTTAAATAAGAAAGAACCATTGACATGTCAGGCAAGGAGGCAACCAGACAGTCATGTATAGGTTAGGTGGATTGGCCATGCTAAATTGCCCCTTAGTGTGCAAAGGTGCGCAGGTTAGGTGGATTGGCCATGCTAAATTGTCCCTTAGTGTCTGGGGGACTAGCAGGGTAAATACATGGGGTTACAGGAATAGGGCCTGGGTGGGATTGTGGTCGGTGCAGACTCGATGGGACGAATGGCCTCCTTCGGCACTGTAAGGATTTTATGATCTACACCAGAATTCTCCGGCTGTTCATGCCGGCAATATTCTCTGGTCCCACCGGCAGTGCCCGCGGGTTTTCCTCCGGAGTGGAGTGATGTCAATGGGAATTCCCATTGACAGCAGTGGGACCAGAGAATCTCACCGCTCGCAAACAACACGCCACCTCCCACTGGCGGGAAACACATGGCAAGGAGGCTGGAGAATCTCGCCCCATATTGTCTATAAATTTGTACCCAGTTTCTCTTTTATTCTATTGTGGGCATCACTGTCAGTCAGCATTTACTGCCCCTTGAGAAGGTGGTGGGTGAGCCACCTTCTTCAACCCGCTGTAGTCCCTGTAGTGTAGGTACACCCACAGTGCTGTTCGGAAGGGAGTTCCAGGATTTTGACCCAGCGACAGTGAAGGAACAGCTGATATATTTCCAAGTCGGGATGATGAATGACTTGGAGGGGAACCTCCAGGTGGTGGTGTTCCCATGCGTCTGCTGCCCTTGTCCTTCCAGATGGGCTTGGGAGGTGATGTCATAGGATCCTTGGTGAGTTGCTGCAGTGCATCTTATAGAATCATAGAATCCTACAGCGCAGGAGGAGACCATTCGGCCCATCGAGTCTGCACTGACCACAATCCCACGCAGGCCCTATCCCCATAACCCCATGTATTTACCCCTGACATGAAGGGGCAATCCAGCATGGCCAATCCACCTAACCCGCACATCTTTGGACTGTGGGGGGGAAGAATTCGAAAGGAATGTTTCAGCTTCTGCCTTGGGTTCTGTCGATTCTCTGACTTTTGCCTCTTCTTTTCAACATCACCCTGCTCCTCAACTGGATGCTTCACTGCATGTCCACCTGCATCATCTTCCACCTCAGCACCCTCTTCCTCTTCACCATCTTCTGGAGGAAACCCACGCAGAAACGGGGAGAACATGCAGACTCCGCACAAACAGTCACCCAAGCCGGGAATCGAAGCCGGGAATCGAACCCGGGTCCCTGGGCGCTGTGAGGCTGAAATGCTAACCACTGTGCGACCGTGCCGACCTGTGGATGGTACACACGGCTACCACTGTTTGATTTTGATTTATTATTGTCATGTGTATTGGTATACAGTAAAAAGTATTATTTCTTGCGCGCTATACTGTCAAAGCATACCGTTCATAGAGAAGGATAGGAGAGAGTGCAGAATGTAGTGTTACAGTCACAGCTAGGGTATATTGTGGTCTGCACCGACCACAACCCCAGCCAGGCTCTATTCCCGTAATCCCACGTATTTACCCGAGCAAGGTAGGTCTATTCAAAAGTCTGACAGCAGCGGAGAAGACACTTCATCAATGATATAAGATCAGATGACAACAGGGTATGCTGAGAGATAGTTGTATGTGAAACCCCGTGCTCCTGCCTGTTTTACATCAATGATGATGCGGAGGGAATGTTGAGCAAGTTTGCAGATTATACCATGATTGGTAGAGTAGTTAATAGTGGGGAAGAAAGTCATAAGTTACAGGAAGATATAGATGGGTTGGTCAGATGGACAGAGCAGTGGCAAATGGTATTTAACCCTGATAAGTGCGAGGTGATGTACTTTGGAAGAAGGAACAAAGCGAGGGAGTATTTAATGAATGGTAGGATATCAAGGTTATTTATTTATCACAAGTAGGCTTACATTAACACTGCAATGAAGTTACTGTGAAAATCCACACTCCGGCGCCTGTTCTGGTACACTGAGGGAGAATTTAGCACGGCCAATTCACCCTAACCAGCACGTCTTTCGGACTGTGGAAGGAAGCCCGAGGAAATGGCCTCTTTCTAGAACAAAGGACACCCGGAAGGAGCAGCCGGAGGAAACACACTCAGACACGGGGAGAGCATGCAGACTCCACACGTTCCCCGAGGCCGGAATCAAACCCGGGTCCCTGGCGCTGTGAAGCAGCAGTGTTAACCACTGTGCCACCGTGCTGTTCCTAGGCAGCTCAAGGGAACAGATGGATCTGGGGGTGCTTATTCACAGATCCCTGAAGGTAACAGAGCAGGTTAATAGGGTAATTAAGAAGGAAATTGGGACCCTTGCTCTCATCTGTCATGGCATAGAGTATAAGAGCAGTGAGATAATGTTGGAGTTATACAGAGCATTGGTTAGACCGCCGCAATAGTACTGTGTGCAGTTCTGGTCACCTCGCTATAGGAAGGATGTGATTGCACGAGAGGGGATACAGAGGAGATTCACCAGGATGCTGCCTGGGATGGAGCATTTGAGTTATAAGGAGAGACTGGGTAGAACATAGAACGGGGTGGCACAGTAGCACAGTGGTTAGCACTGCTGCTTCACAGCTCCAGGGTCCCGGGTTCGATTCCCGGCTCGGGTCACTGTCTGTGTGGAGTTTGCACATTCTCCTCGTGTCTGCGTGGGTTTCCTCCGGGTGCTCCGGTTTCCTCCCACAGTCCAAAGATGTGCAGGTTAGGTTGATTGGCCAGGTTATAAATTGCCCCTTAGAGTCCTGGGATGCGTAGGTTAGAGGGATTAGCGGGTAAATATGTGGGGGTAGGGCCTGGGTGGGATTGTGGTCGGTGCAGACTCGATGGGCCGAATGGCCTCCTTCTGCACTGTAGGGTTTCTATGATTTCTATGAGAACAGTACAGCACAGAACAGGCCCTTCGGCCCACGATGTTGTGCCGAGCTTTATCTGAAACCAAGATCAAGCTATCCCACTCCCTATCATCCTGGTGTGCTCCATGTGCCTATCCAATAACCGCTTAAATGTTCCTAAAGTGTCTGACTCCACTATCACTGCAGGCAGTCCATTCCACACCCCAACCACTCTCTGCGTAAAGAACCTACCTCTGATATCCTTCCTGTATCTCCCACCACGAACCCTTAGTTATGCCCCCTTGTAATAGCTCCATCCACCCGAGGAAATAGTCTTTCTATTAGGCTTGGATTATTTTCTCTAGAGCAGAGGAGGCTCAAGTGGGGACATGATTGAGGTGTAAAAGATTATGAGCGTCACCACAGAATCATACAATCCCCACAGGAAAATTATTGGAGCAGATTCTTCGAGACAGGATTTATTCCCACTTGGAAATAAGTGGACGTATTAGTGAGAGGCAACATGGTTCTGTGAAGGGGAGATCGTGTCTCACTAACTTGATCGAGTTTTTCGAGGAAGTGACGAAGATGATTGATGAGGGTAGGGCAGTGGATGTTGTCTACATAGACTTCAGTAAGGCCTTTGACAAAGTCCATCATGGCAGACTGGTGCAGAAGGTGATGTCGCATGGGATCAGAGGTGAGCTGGCAAGGTGGATACAGAACTGACTCGGTCAAAGAAGACAGAGGGTAGCAGTGGAAGGATGTGTTTCTGAATGGAGGGCTGTGACAAGTGGCATTCCTCAGAGATCAGTGCTGGGACCTTTGCTGTTTGTAATATATATAAATGACTTGGAGGAAAATGTAACTGTTTTGAACAGTAAGTTTGCGGACGATACAAAGGTTGGTGGATTTGCGGATAGCAATGAGGACCATCAGAGGATACAACAGGATATAGATCAGTGGGAGACTTGGGCGGAGAGGTGGCAGATGGAGTTTAATCCGGACAAGTGTGAGGTAATGCATTTTGGAAGGTCTAATACAGATAGGAAATGTACAGTAAATGGCAGAACCCTGAGGAGTATTGATAGGCAAAGGGATCTGGGTGTACAGGTACACAGGTCACAAAGTGGCAACGCAGGTGGAGAAGATAGTCAAGAAGGCATACGGCATGCTTGCCTTCATCGGCCAGGGTATTGAGTTTAGAGATTGGCAAGTCATGTTCAGCTTTATCGAACCTTAGTTAGGCCGCACTGGGAATATAGCATTCAATTCTGGTCGCCACACTACCAGAAGGATGTGGAGGCTTTGGAGAGGGTGTAGAAAAGATTTACCAGGATGTTGCCTGGTATGGAGGGCATTAGCTATGAGGAGAAGTTGGAAAAACTTGGTTTGTTCTCACTGGAACGACGGAGGTTGAGGGGCGACCTGATAGAAGTCTACAAGATTATGAGAGGCATGGACAGAGTGGATAGTCAGGAGCTTTTTCCCAGGGTGGAAGAGTCAATTACTAGGGGGCGCAGGATTAAGGTGTGAGGGACAAGGTTTAAAGGAGTGTATGAGGCAGATTTTTTACAAAGAGGGTGGTGGGTGCCTGGAACTCGTTGCCGGGGGAGGGAGTGGAAGCGGATACGGTAGTGACTTTTAAGGGGTGTCTTGACAAATGCATGAATAGGATGGGAATAGAGGGATACGGTCCCCGGAAGGGTAGGGGGTTTTAGTTAAGTCGGGCAGCATGGTGGTACAGGCTTGGAGGGCTGAAGGGCCTGTTCCTGTGCTGTAATTTTCTATTTTCTTTGTTCTAGAAAGAGGCTATTCAGCCCATTGAGTCTATACCGACCACAATCCCATCCAGGCCCTATCCCTGTAACCCCATGTATTTACCCTGCTAATCTCCCTGGCACTAAGGGGCAATTTAGCATGGCCAACGCACCTAACCAACGCGTCAAAGAACAATTCAGTACAGGAACAGGCCCTTCGGCCCTCCAAGCCTGCGCCGCTCATGTGCCCAACTAGACCATTCGTTTGTATTCCTCTATTCCCAGTCTGTTCATGTGGCTATCTCGATAAGTCTTAAACGATCCCAGCGTGTCCGCCTCAATCACCTTGCTTGGCAGTGCAATCCAGGCCCCCACCACCCTCCGTGTAAAATACGTCCCCCTAACATCTGTGTTGAACCTTGCCCCCCTCACCTTGAACCCGTGACCCCTTGTGTTTGTCACCTCCAACCTGGGAAAAAGCTTCTCACTGTTCACCCTATCTATGCCCTTCATAATTTTATACACCTCTATTAGGTCGCCCCTCATCCTCTGTCTTTCCAGGGAGAACAACCCCAGTTTACCCAATCTCTCCTCATAGCTAAGACCCTCCATACCAGGCAACATCCTGGTAAACCTTTTCTGCACTCTCTCCAAAGCCTCCACGTCCTTCTGGTAGTGTGGCGACCAGAACTGGACGCAGTATTCCAAATGTGGCCGAACCAACGTTCTATACAGCTGCAACATCATATGCCAACTTTTATATTCTATGCCCCGTCCAATAAAGGCAAGCATGCCATATGCCTTCTTGACCACCCTCTCCACCTGTGCGTCTTTCGGACTGTGGGAGGAAACCGGAGCATCTGGAGGAAACCCAAGCAGACACGGAGAGAACGTGCAGAATCCATACGGACAGTGACCCAAGCCGGGAATTGAACCCGGGTCCCTGTGAGGCAGCAGTGCTAACCACTGTGCCACCCTAGTCTCATCCAAAAGACAGCAGCCTGGACTATTCAGCGCTTCATTGTACTGGATGCGTCAGTCTAGATTATGGATTGGAAATAGGACATGAATCTACTGACACGGAGGTGAAACTGCTACTCATTGAGCTTCTGCTGATATGCAAAGGTTCACAGGGAGTGCGTGCAAAGGGAGTTTCTGAATACCGGTGTACATATTTCTCTGAACATGCTTCCCAATGTTCGGTATTCTGGTGGACAGGGAATGTTAACCTTGCAAATGATAGCTTGGCAGAATAGTGTGAAGTTTGTTAAAATTCTCAACCCTGTTTTTTTTCCCTCCCAGTCCCTCTATGGCCTCACTCCATCCCTATTCCGGCAATCTCCCCTAACCTTGAATTGATTTGATTTATTGTCACATGTATCAAGGTACAACAAAAGTATTGTTTCTTGCACGCGATACGGACAAAGCATACCGTTCATTGAGAAGGGAACGAGACAGTGCAGAATGTAGTGTTACAATCATAGCTAGGGTGCAGGGAAACATCAACTTCGTGCAAGGTAGGTCCATTCAAAAGTCTGATGGCAGCAAGGAAGAAGCTGTTCTCGAATCGGTTGGTACGTGACCTCAGACTTTTGTATCTTTTTCCCGACGGAAGAAGGTGGAAGAGAGAATGTCCGGGGTGCGTGGGGTCCTTAATTATACAGGCTGCTTTGCCGAGGCAGCGGGAAGTGTAGACAGAGTCAATGGATGGGAGGCTGGTTTGCGTGATGGACTGAGCTAATTTCACAACCCTTTGTAGTTTCTTGCGGTCTTGGGCAGAGCAAGAGCCATACCAAGCTGTGATACAGAAAGCTATCTATGATGCATCTGTAAAAGTTGGTGAGAGTCGTAGTGGATATAATTTGCAACCCTCTGCGATATCTGTGCTCCACCAACTCTGGCCTCTCATGGTTCTGATTTTCATCATCTCATGGGCCCTAAATTCTGCAATCCCACTCTCTCGCCCCTTCCTAAATCTCGTCACCTCGCTACCTCTCTCTTTAAGACCATCCCCCTTGGCTCCCCTGTCCTACTATCCCTGAATCTGGAAACCTGAGCCACAGTGGGGAACAGCTATGTGGCATCAACAGTTCAAAGGTTCAGAGGGTGCAACAAAGGACAAGACAAATATTAAAGTCCCGAGGCAGCAGAAGAGGCATAAATTTGTCTCCAGTTTAGAGACAGCGGGAAGATACAGAAGGGAATCTTGAGACATTTGCAGTGATGCTCACACTGGTTTTCGAGGGAGTTTGAAAGGAACTCGCTGCATTAGGATGGGAGTTACAAGGAGGGCTCGAGGTATATTGACACTGGGAACTCAGTCAACTTTTTAACATTCAGCACAGCGCAGGTATATTGATCAGAGTTTGCTTGAGGATTAATCACAAACCTACGGTCAGAAAGGGGAAAACGATTAAAGAATCCCAATTCAACTCGTTCGAAGAGAGTCTCCAAACTCGAACCGGCTCAGCACGCACAACATTACTCCAACAATCACCACCATTCCCCATTTCAAACCCTCAATAACCCTTACCCTCTCCTCAACACTCGCCTTCCCCTCAACACTCAATCCTAACCCTCATTCTTCCTCAACCCTCACCCTCCCCTCAACACTCAACCCTCACCCTCCCCTCAGCACTCAACCCTCATCCTCACTCTTCCTCAACGCTCACCCTCCCCAACACTCAACCCTAACCGTCCCCTCAACACTCAATCCTCACCCTCCCCTCAACACTCAACTCTCACCCTCGCTCTTCCTCAACCCTAACCCTCCACTCAACACTCAATAACCCTTACCCTCTCCTCAACACTCATCTTCCCCTCAACACTCATCTTCCCCTCAACACTCACCCTCCCCTCAACACTCAATCCTAACCTCCACTCAACACTCAACCCTCCCCCCCAGCACTCAACCCTCATCCTTCACAACACTCAACCTTCACCCTCCCCTCAACACTCAATAACCCTCACCTTCCCTCAACACTCAACCCTCACCTTCGCTCAAAACCTAATAGCCCGTACCTTCCGCTCAAACGCTCGGTAACCCACGCACCTCGCTTGCACATATCTCTGAATTATTTCAAATGGAATCCTATTCATAGGTAGGTAGAACAAAACTGTCCGCAATACTTCAGATGTGGTCACTCTAATGCCCTGCACAACTGTAGCAAAACATCCCTAATTTTATACCCCATTCTCCTTGCAATAAAAAGCAACATTGCATTTGCCTTCCTGCACTTATAAACCTGTCGGCCATTGAAATGAAAATGCTCGGCACATCAAGGATTAACGTGGAACTGGAGGATGGCACCATCCATGGTATGATGTACAGAGTCACATGGTAATGGTCTCAGAGAAAACACTCTGCTTATAATACCCACAGAATGCTGGGTATTATAAACAGAAGGTGATGGCCGAGTGGTATTATCGCTAGACCATTAATCCAGAAACTCAGCTAATGATCAGGGGACTCGGGTTCGAACCCCGCCATGGTTCGAGATGGTGGAATTTGAATTCAATGAAAAATATCTAGAATCAAAAATCTATTGATGAAACCATTGTCGGAAAAACCCATCTGGTTCATTAACATCCTTTAGGGAAGGAAATCTGCCGTCCTTATTCAGTCTGGCCGACATGCGACTCCAGAGCCACAGCAATGTGGTTGACTCTCAACTGCCCTCCAAGGGCAACAAGCCCATATCCCACAAATGAATTTTAAAAAGTGAACACAGCTTGCCTTTTCTGTCCTGCAATCATTAATCATGTGTAATGCAACAGAAGCTTTGTTGGACACTGTGGTGCCATAGAGTCATAGAGGTTTACAGCAATGGAAACAGGCCCTTCGGCCCAACTTGTCCATGCCGCCCTTTTTATTTAAATCCCGAAACTAATCCCCGCATTTGGCCCATATCCCTCTATACCCATCATACCCATGTAACTATCTAAATGCTTTTTAAAAGATAAAATTGTACCTGCCTCTACTACTACCTCTGGCAGCTTGTTCCAGACACTCACCACCCTCTGTGTGAAAAGATTGCCCCTCTGGACACTTTTGTATCTCTCCCCTCTCACCTTAAACCTATGCCCTCTAGTTTTAGACTCCCCTACCTTTGGGAAAAGATATTGACTATCTACCTTGTCTATGCCCCTCATTATTTTATAGACCTCGATAAGGTCACCCCTCAACCTCCTACGCTCCAGAGAGAAAAGTCCCAGTCTATCCAGCCTCTCCTTATAACTCAATTCATCGAGTCCTGGTAGCATCCTAGTAAATCTTTTCTGCACTCTTTCTAGTTTAATAATATCCTTTCTATAATAGGGTGATCAGAGTTGCACACAGTATTCCAAGTGTGGCTTTACCAATGTCTTGTACAACTTCAACAAGATGTCCCAACTCCTGTATTCAATGTTCTGACCGATGAAACCAAGCATGCCGAATGCCTTCTTCGCCACTCTGTCCATCTGTGACTCCACTTTCAAGGAGCTATGAACATGTACCCCTAGATCTCTTTGTTCTGTAACTCTCCCCAACGCCCTACCATTAACTGAGTAAGTCCTGCCCTGGTTCAATCTATCAAAATGCATCACCTCGCTTTTGTCTAAATTAAACTCCATCTGCCATTCGTCAGCCCACTGGCCCAATTGATCAAGATCCTGCTGCAATTGGAGATAACCTTCCTCACTGTCCACCATGCCACCAATCTTGGTGTCATCTGCAAACTTACTAACCATGCCCCCTATATTCTCATCCAAATCATTAATATAAATGACAACAGTGGGCCCAGCACTGATCCCTGAGGCACACCGCTGGTCACAGGCCTCCAGTTTGAAAAACAACTCTCTACAACCACCTTCTGGCTTCTGTCAAAAAGCCAATTTTGTATCCATTTAGATACCTCACCCCGGATCCCATGAGATTTAACTTTATGCAACAACCTACCATGTAGTACCTTGTCAAAGGCCTTGCTGAAGTCCATGTAGACAAACGTTGCCGCTAAAACGTTGTTGGACACTGGTTGTCAGGGCAACAACACGACACAGGCGGCATGGACAAGTTGGGCCGAAGGGCCTGTTTCCATGCTGTAAACCTCTATGACTCTAATCTCCCCAAAAGTGTCCCTGAACCAGATTTGGAACAAAAAAACGTTGCCTTTGGGAGTGAATCAAATGTTTCGGATGAGGTCTTGAAGCCTGCTCCGGTGACACGTGGCATTCGATTGAATTGTGCCGATAAGCCCCTGGGGTCAGATGTCGGCGGGTCTCGGTTCCAGCAACCGTTTGTCTGTTAACGGGGCCCGGTATGCTCCAGCCTCTAACCGGGAGGGTGCATTTACCCGTGATAAGCCGGGGCGGAGTGAAAGGTTATTGGGGAGGGTTAGGAACATGTAGAAGAGGTTAAATTCCAATCAGTCATGATCTCTCTGAATGGCGGAGCAGACTCGAGGGGCCGAGTGGCCACCTCCTGCATGGCGGCACAGTGGGTTAGCACTGCTGCCTCACTCTGCCAAGTTTCCTCCCACAGTCTGAAAGACATGCTGGTTAGGGTGCATTGGCCATGCTGAATTCTCCCTCAGTGTACCCGAACAGGCGCCAGAGTGTGGCAACTAGGGATTTTCACAGCAACTTCATTGCAGGGTTAATATAAGCCTACTTGTGATGCTAATAAATAAACTAAACTCAGGGTAAAGCGAAACGCAGGCGGCCGAGCGGGGAACCGACTCTCTCAGAACTCACTCGCTAAGACGTGCAGCAACTATCAGGAGAATAGGGATAAGAATGAGATACAGGCAAGGATAAGTAAAAGGCAACACTAGAATTGCCAGAAGGACATTAGAAAGTAGATAGTTATAGCGATGAAAAAGCTTTCAGCAGCTGCGGGTGGAACTAGGATTGAACCGAGAGCCCCAGTTGTCCTTTGGGACTGGGAGTTCAGGCTTGAGAATCAGGATGTGGCTCATAGGCCGAGAATATCCTTTGTGGTGTTTTCTCATTTAAAAATAATGCCAGTGCTGACGAATAGCTCAGCTTGTGGGGGGGGGGGGGGGGGGGGGAGAAGAGGGGGCCGGGGGGTGGGGGGAGAAGAGGGGGCGGGGGGGAGGAAACCTCCCCAGGGTGTATCTGGTTTGAAAGGTTGTAGCTTTAAGTTCCAGATCGGGGCTGGGATTCTCCGGTCTAGTACACCCTGCCCCCGCTGCCAGCGAGAAGGGACAATTTGACACTCAGCCAAAATTCCATTCACAGCAGCGGGACCGGGGATTCCCAGACTGACACGTGAGGAAATACTGGCTCTGGACTCCTTGGAATTGAGAAGAATGAGAGGGGATATATTGATGTGTGAGGAGCCGGTTTCGGAGTCTGGGTCTATCCTCGATGGAGTTTAGAAGGATGAGAGGGGGGGGATCTATCTAATTGAAACTAACAGAATACTGAGAGGCCTGGATAGAGTGGACGTGGAGAGGATGTTTCCACTAGTGGCAGAGACGAGAACCTGAGGGCACAGCCTCAGAGTGAAGGGACGCTCCTTTAAAACTGAGGTGAGGAGGAATTTCTTCAGCCAGAGAGCGGTGAATCTGTGGAACTCATTGCCACAGAGGGCTGTGGAGGCCGGGTCTTTGTAAAGTTTATTTATTAGTCACAAGTAGCTTTTACATTTACTGTGGAAATCCCCTAGTTGCCACACTCCTGCGCCTGTTCGGGTACACTGAGGGAGAATTTAGCATGGCCAATGCACCCTAACCCGCATAGTCTTTTGGATTGTGGGAGGAAACCGGAGGAAACCCACGCAGACACGGGGAGAACGTGCAGACTCCGCACGGACAGTGACATGAGCTGGGAATCGAACCCAGGTCCCTGGCACTGTGAGGCAGCAGTGCTAACCACTGTGAGTACCTTTAAAACAGAGGTTCTTGTTCAATAAGGTGATCAGGGGAGAAGGCAGGAGACTCGAGGAAGCCGTGGACGCTCAGTCCTTCCCATTTCCGAGGCTGAGATCTCAAGGTTTTTAATCAGTTGGAGAGAAGGCAGGTCGGTGGACTGAGTGAGTGTGAGATCAGCCATGATCAAACTAAAGGGGGCAGAATGCTTGAAGGGCTGAATGGCCTACTCTTGTTCCTCTTTAACCTCTTTGTTGTCTGAGGGTGGGTTATCTGGGTCGGATACATGGAGTTAGGTTGCAGAGCAGCCGTGATCGTACTTGTTATGAAGACTGTGAAGACCACGGGTAGTCATTGAGAGGTGAAATGAGCTCCCACTTACTCTGTGACTATGCCCTCTCGTCCCACGCTCTCCCACAAGTGGAAACATCCTCCCATTGAGAGGTCTCCACCTGCACTACCTGGAGTACCTGCCAGGTACCTGCCAACCTGCCTTGTTGAGTGAGGGAGGCTCGTGCAATGGGAAACAGTCAACAGGGTTTTAAAGGCTGGAATTTTACCCGGATGGAGTTGTAGGTCTCGCGGTGAAGACTACCTGACTGGAAACCGCGGGAGAGGCCTTTCGCTTTGGGTCACAATCAGGGATATTCATTCAATCATAGAATCCCTGCAGTGCAGAAGGAGGCCATTCAGCCCATCTGACAGTCTCTCACTCAGGTCCTATCCCCGTAACCCCACGTATTTGCCACACTAATCCAACTAACCTGCACCTCTTTAGACACAGAGGCAATTTAGCATGGCCAATCCACCAAATTTACACATCTTGGGACACTGAGGGGCAATTTAGCATGGCCAATCCACCTAACTTGCACATCTTTGGACACTAAGGGACAATTTCTCATGGCCAATCCATCCAACTAGCACACCTTTGGGATGTGGGAGGAAACTGGAGCACCCCGAGGAAACTCACGCAGACACGAGAAGAAAGTGCAGACTTCAGACAGCTCAGTGACCCGAGGCCGGAACTGAACCCGGGTCCTTGGTGCTGTGAGACAGCAGTGTTAACCACTGTGCCACCGTGCCACCCATTGGTGACAGGAAATGGTTTGTAGCTAAATTACTGAAGTATTGAACGGAGAAACAAGCTTGAGGGGCTGAATGGCCTGCTTTGCCCCTATGGCAGCATGTGCGGCCATTTGCAATTCATTAGCACGGAAAATGGAGAACTAAAAGCACCCAGAAAAGCTGCAGATAAATTTGAAATGCCGTTTTTCCCTATCAAAGCGCAATTTCTCCTCAAAAGTTAAAATGTTAACAACTGAGGTGAACAAAGGGTGACTGTGAGGTTCTTGACAGTTTAGCAATCTGGTTGTACTTGGTATTTGACAACCAAAACATAACTACATGCCAAGACATTCATCAGATGCCGTTTATCCCCAAACTATAGAATCTTGAAAAGTCAAATATTTACTCCCCTCGGGTCCTCTTCTTCCCAGTAATAAACCGCTCCTGTTATTTTTGGATCATCCTCATAACATTCAGTGTCCAGCTCCAAAGGCCTCAGCCTAAACAAAGCCCTCAATCATCCGGGTTCCACCTTGAAGACTCGCAGTGGTCCTGGAGGTGTCGAAGCCTACTAGGCCCCGTTTCCGTGGTGACCGTTGCACACTGTGACCCGACCCTCCGGCACTCTGTGCAAGTGGCCGGATGGTAGAGCGCAGAAGGAGGCCATTTGGCTCCCCGTGCCTCTCGGAAAGAGCTGTGCACGCTCTCTGCCCCTTTCCCCGCTGTGCTGTAACTCATTTTCTCTTCATGACTTACGGGGAACCTTCAAATGTGAACTGACTGCGTCCATTCTTGACAGCACATTCCAAATGACAGTGCACATAAAATCCAGGCTGTGCATTAAAGTTTATTTATTTGTGTCACAAGTAAGGCTTACATTAACACTGCAGTGAAGTTACAGTGAAAATCTCCTAGTTGCCACACTCCGGCGCCTGTTCGGGTACACTGAGGGAGAATTTAGCACGGCCAATGCACCCTAACCAGCACATAGGGGCGGCACGGTGGCCCAGTGGTTAGCACTGCTGCTTCACAGCTCCAGGGACCCGGGTTCGATTCCCGACTTGGGTCACTGTCTGTGTGGAGTCTGAACATTCTCTCCGTGTCTGCGTGGGTTTCCTCCGAATGCTCCGGTTTCCTCCCACAGTCTGAAAGACGTGCTGGTTAGGTGGATTGGCCGTGCTAAATTACCCCTTCGTGTCGGAGTTTAGCAGGGTTAGTAAATAAGTGGGGTTATGGGTACAGGGGCCAGCGTGGGATTGTGATTGGTGCAGACTCGATGGGCCAAAAGGCCTCTTTCTGCACTGTAGGGATTCTATGATCTTTTGGACTGTGGGATGAAACCGGAGCACCCGGAGGAAACCCACGCAGACACGGGGAGAACATGCAGACTCCGCACAGACAATGATCCAAGCCAGGAATCGAACCCGGGAATTGGAACCAGCCTCCCATCCATTGACTCTGTCTACACTTCCCACTGCCTTGGCAAAGCAGCCAGCATAATTAAGGACCCCACACACCCGGACATTCTCTCTTCCACCTTCTTCCGTCGGGAAAAAGATACAAAAGTCTGAGGTCACGTACCAACCAACTCAAGAACAGCTTCTTCCCTGCTGCTGTTAGACTTTTGAATGGACCTACCTTGCATTAAGTTGATCTTTCTCTACACCCTAGCTATGACTGTAACACTACATTCTGCGCTCTCTCCTTTCCTTCTCTATGAATGGTATGCTTTGTCTGTACAGCGCGCAAGAAACAATACTTTTCACTGTATGCTAATACACGTGACAATAATGAATCAAATCAATCCCTGGTGCTCTGAGGCAGCAGTGCTGACCACTGTGCCATCGTGCCGCCCCCAACTTGTTATGAGAGGTTAATCAACGAACCCTGTCCCTCTCTCAACTGCACCGAGGTTCCTTTCACCTCTCGGGATTCATCCTATCCTCCTTTGGCTGGCAAATTCTTCAGGAATATCGAGTACAAACACCAGGATTCAAATGTGTTTCAGGAATATTGACACGGAGAGGAATTTCCGCACAGTGCTTATTGCGCATTGAAACCTTGCTTTTTTTCTATTCATCCGTGGGACATGGGCGTCGCTGGCTGGGCCAGCATTTATTGCCCATTCCTAGTTGCCTGGGGACAGTTGAGAGTCAACCACATTGTTGTGGTTCTGGAGTCACATGACGGCCAGACCAGGTAAGGACGGCAGATTTTCTTCCCTGTTGGTTTTTCCGACAATTGACAATGGTTTCATGAGTAGATTCTTAGGGGGGCGATTCTCACAAAAGTGCCGAATTGGCGAGAAAACCAGTGTAAATCACAACTGTTTTTTCAGTTCAACTTCAGACTCGAATCTCCCACACACTGTGCAATTCTGAAGTCACAATCGTGGATCTCATTTAAAACCCGGGTGCGGGGGACCTATTCACGCCAAAGAGCCTGAAACCGGCGGGATGAGCGGGAACCCGCGCAGGCGCACACCGCTGGGAGATCGCGGAAAAGACCTCCCAGCACCCAGATCACTGCCATCCAACCCCCACACACATCGCTGGCCCCCACAACTCCCCGCACACATATCGCTGGCCCCCCCAAACAGACATCGCTGGCCCCCACAACTCCCCGCACACATATCGCTGGCCCCCCCAAACAGACATCGCTGGCCCCCACATTCCCCCCCCCCCCATAGACATCGCTGGCCTCATTACTGGCCCCCACAAACCCCACAGAGACATTGCTGGCCCCCACAACCCCCATACAGACATCGCTGCTTCCCCCCCCCCGTCCCCATACAGACACCACTGGCCCCCCTCCCTCCCCATGCAGACATCGCTGCCTCCCTCCCTCACCCGCACAGACAGGGCTCCCCGCTCACCTCATGCCCCCATGGAACCAGATACTGCGGGTCCCCAATCCCTCCATCCCCTGAACATACTGTCCTCATTGCTGCCCTGCAGAGAACTAGCGTCGTGCTGACACGCACACACCCAGCTTGTGACCATTCCCTCTCTTGAATGGGAACCCTGAGTATTCCACCCCCCCTGGACAGCGCATTCTATTGAATGGCAGCCACTCAGCACCCCGAGTGATGAATGACACTCAACTGAAAGCAGCCTTCAAAATCTCTCAAGCATTTGTTGCCAATGGGCCCCTGACTGGCCGCACTCACTGCACCCGCACTCCCCTGACTGGCCGCACTCACTGCTCCCGCACTCCCCGGACTGGCCGGACTCACTGCACCCGCACTCCCCTGACTGACCGCACTCACTGCACCCGCACTCCCCTGACTGGCCGCACTCACTGCCCCCGCACTCCCCTGACTGGCCGCACTCACTGCCCCCGCACTCCCCTGACTGGCCGCACTCACTGCCCCCGCACTCCCCTGACTGGCCGCACTCACTGCCCCCGCACTCCCCTGACTGGCCGCACTCACTGCCCCCGCACTCCCCTGACTGGCCGCACTCACTGCACCACTCCCCTGACTGACCGCACTCACTGCACCCGCACTCCCCTGACTGACCGCACTCACTGCACCCGCACTCCCCTGACTGGCCCCACTCACTGCACCCACACTCCCCTGACTGGCCGCACTCACTGCCTGCGCACTCCCCTGACTGGCCGCACTCACTGCACCCACACTCCCCTGACTGGCCGGACTCACTGCTCCCGCACTCCCCTGACTGGCCGTACTCACTGCACCCACACTCCCCTGACTGGCCGCACTCACTGCCCCCACACTCCCCTGACTGGCCGCACTCACTGCACCCGCACTCCCCGGACTGGCCGCACTCACTGCACCCGCACTCCCCTGACTGGCCGGACTCACTGCTCCCGCACTCCCCTGACTGGCCGCACTCACTGCTCCCGCACTCCCCTGACTGGCCGCACTCACTGCCCCCACACTCCCCTGACTGGCCGCACTCACTGCTCCCGCACTCCCCTGACTGACCGCACTCACTGCACCCGCATTCCCCTGACTGGCCGCACTCACTGCTCCCGCACTCCCCGGACTGGCCGCACTCACTGCCCCCACACTCCCCTGACTGGTCACACTCACTGCTCCCACACTCCCCTGACTGGCCGCACTCACTGCTCCCGCACTCCCCTGACTGGTCACACTCACTGCACCCGCATTCCCCTGACTGGCCGCACTCACTGCTCCCGCACTCCCCGGACTGGCCGCACTCACTGCACCCACACTCCCCTGACTGGCCGCACTCACTGCCTGCGCACTCCCCTGACTGGCCGCACTCACTGCACCCACACTCCCCTGACTGGCCGCACTCACTGCACCCACACTCCCCTGACTGGCCGCACTCACTGCACCCACACTCCCCTGACTGGCCGCACTCACTGCACCCGCACTCCCCTGACTGGCCGCACTCACTGCACCCCGCACTCCCCTGACTGACCGCACTCACTGCACCCGCACTCCCCTGACTGGTCACACTCACTGCCCCCGCACTCCCCTGACTGGCCGCACTCACTGCACCCACACTCCCCTGACTGGCCGCACTCACTGCACCCGCACTCCCCTGACTGGCCGCACTCACTGCACCCACACTCCCCTGACTGGCCGCACTCACTGCACCCACACTCCCCTGACTGGCCGCACTCACTGCACCCGCACTCCCCTGACTGGCCGGACTCACTGCACCCGCACTCCCCTGACTGGCCGCACTCACTGCACCCGCACTCCCCTGACTGGCCGCACTCACTGCTCCCGCACTCCCCTGACTGGCCACACTCACTGCACCCACACTCCCCTGACTGGCCGCACTCACTGCCTGCGCACTCCCCTGACTGGCCGCACTCACTGCTCCCGCACTCCCCTGACTGGCCGCACTCACTGCTCCCGCACTCCCCGGACTGGCCGCACTCACTGCTCCCGCACTCCCCTGACTGGCCGCACTCACTGCACCCGCACTCCCCTGACTGGCCGCACTCACTGCACCCGCACTCCCCTGACTGGCCGCACTCACTGCACCCGCACTCCCCTGACTGGCCGCACTCACTGCTCCCGCACTCCCCTGACTGGCCGCACTCACTGCACCCGCACTCCCCTGACTGGCCGCACTCACTGCACCCGCACTCCCCTGACTGGCCGCACTCACTGCACCCGCACTCCCCTGACTGACCACACTCACTGCACCCACACTCCCCTGACTGGCTGGACTCACTGCACCCGCACTCCCCTGACTGACCGCACTCACTGCACCCACACTCCCCTGACTGGCTGGACTCACTGCACCCGCACTCCCCTGACTGACCGCACTCACTGCACCCGCACTCCCCTGACTGGCCGGAATCACTGCCCCCGCACTCCCCTGACTGGCCGCACTCACTGTCCCCGCACTCCCCTGACTGTCCGCACTCACTGTCCCCGCACTCCCCTGACTGGCCGCACTCACTGCACTCCCCTGACTGGCCACACTCACCGGACCCACACACCCCTGACTGGCCACACTCACTGCACCCGCACTCCCCTGACTGGCCACACTCACTGCACCCGCACTCCCCTGACTGTCGGCACTCACTGTCCCCGCACTCCCCTGACTGGCCACACTCACTGTCCCCGCACTCCCCTGACTGGCCGCACTCACTGTCCCCGCACTCCCCTGACTGGCCGCACTCACTGCACTCCCCTGACTGGCCACACTCACCGGACCCACACACCCCTGACTGGCCGCACTCACTGCACCCGCACTCCCCTGACTGGCCACACTCACCGGACCCACACACCCCTGACTGGCCGCACTCACTGCACCCACACTCCCCTGACTGGCCGCACTCACTGCCCCCGCACTCCCCTGACTGGCCACGCTCACTGCACCCGCACTCCCCTGACTGGCCGCACTCACTGCACCCGCACTCCCCTGACTGGCCGGACTCACTGCACCCGCACTCCCCTGACTGGCCGCACTCACTGCACCCGCACTCCCCTGACTGGCCGCACTCACTGCACCCGCACTCCCCTGACTGGCCGCACTCACTGCACCCGCACTCCCCTGACTGGCCGGACTCACTGCTCCCGCACTCCCCTGACTGGCCGCACTCACTGCCCCCGCACTCTCCTGACTGGCCACACTCACTGCTCCCGCACTCCCCTGACTGGCCACACTCACCGGACCCACACACCCCTGACTGGCCGCACTCACTGCCCCCGCACTCCCCTGACTGGCCGCTCTCACTGCACCCGCACTCCCCTGACTGGCCACACTCACTGTCCCCGCACTCCCCTGACTGGCCGCTCTCACTGCACCCGCACTCCCCTGACTGGCCACACTCACTGCCCCCGCACTCCCCTGACTGGCCACACTCACCGGACCCGCACTCCCCTGACTGGCCGCACTCACTGCACCCACACTCCCCTGACTGGTCACACTCACTGCCCCCGCACTCCCCTGACTGGCCGCACTCACTGCACCCACACTCCCCTGACTGGTCACACTCACTGCCCCCGCACTCCCCTGACTGGCCGCACTCACTGCACCCACACTCCCCTGACTGGTCACACTCACTGCTCCCGCACTCCCCTGACTGTCGGCACTCACTGTCCCCGCACTCCCCTGACTGTCGGCACTCACTGCACCCACACTCCCCTGACTGGCCGCACTCACTGCACCCGCACTCCCCTGACTGGCCGCACTCACCGCACCCACACTCCCCTGACTGGCCGCACTCACTGCACTCCCCTGACTGACCGCACTCACTGCACTCCCCTGACTGGCCGCACTCACTGCACCCACACTCCCCTGACTGGCCGCACTCACTGCACCCGCACTCCCCTGACTGGCCGCACTCACCGCACCCACACTCCCCTGACTGGCCGCACTCACTGCACCCGCACTCCCCTGACTGGCCGCACTCACCGCACCCACACTCCCCTGACTGACTGCACTCACTGCACCCGCACTCCCCTGACTGACCGCACTCACTGCACCCACACTCCCCTGACTGGCCGCACTCACTGCACCCGCACTCCCCGGACTGGCCGCACTCACTGCACCCGCACTCCCCTGACTGGCCGCACTCACTGCTCCCGCACTCCCCTGACTGGCCGCACTCACCGCACCCACACTCCCCTGACTGACCGCACTCACTGCACCCGCACTCCCCTGACTGGCCGCACTCACTGCACCCACACTCCCCTGACTGACCGCACTCACTGCACCCGCACTCCCCTGACTGGCCGCACTCACTGCACCCACACTCCCCTGACTGACCGCACTCACTGCACCCACACTCCCCTGACTGACCGCACTCACTGCACCCGCACTCCCCTGACTGACCGCACTCACTGCACCCACACTCCCCTGACTGGCCGCACTCACTGCACCCGCACTCCCCGGACTGGCCGCACTCACTGCTCCCGCACTCCCCTGACTGGTCACACTCACTGCACCCACACTCCCCTGACTGGCCGCACTCACTGCACCCGCACTCCCCGGACTGGCCGCACTCACTGCTCCCGCACTCCCCTGACTGGTCACACTCACTGCACCCACACTCCCCTGACTGACCGCACTCACTGCACCCACACTCCCCTGACTGACCGCACTCACTGTCCCCGCACTCCCCTGACTGGCCGCACTCACTGCACCCACACTCCCCTGACTGGCCGCACTCACTGCACCCGCACTCCCCTGACTGGCCGCACTCACTGCTCCCGCACTCCCCTGACTGGCCACACTCACTGTACCCGCACTCCCCTGACTGGCCGCACTCACTGCACCCGCACTCCCCTGACTGGCCTCACTCACCGCACCCACACTCCCCTGACTGACCGCACTCACTGCACCCGCACTCCCCTGACTGGCTGCACTCACTGCACCCGCACTCCCCTGACTGGCCGCACTCACTGCACCCGCACTCCCCTGACTGGCCTCACTCACCGCACCCACACTCCCCTGACTGACCGCACTCACTGCACCCGCACTCCCCTGACTGGCTGCACTCACTGCTCCCGCACTCCCCTGACTGGCCACACTCACTGCACCCGCACTCCCCTGACTGGCCGCACTCACTGCACCCGCATTCCCCTGACTGGCCACACTCACTGTCCCCGCACTCCCCTGACTGGCCGCACTCACTGCACCCGCACTCCCCGGACTGGCCTCACTCACTGCCCCCGCACTCCCCTGACTGGCCGCACTCACTGCACCCGCACTCTCCCGGACTGGCCGCACTCACTGCACCCGCACTCCCCTGACTGGCCACACTCACTGCTCCCGCACTCCCCTGACTGGCCGCACTCACTGCTCCCACACTCCCCTGACTGGCCGCACTCACTGCACCCGCACTCCCCTGACTGGCCACACTCACTGCACCCACACTCCCCCAATAAGCCAGGGCTGTTTATAAGCTGCAGGAATGGATTCGCAGCCAGTCACGCCAGAAAAATGGCTGTGTTGAAACCAGCACCCAGATTCGCAGAGGCTGTCCAGGAGCAGCTGCTGGGTGCTGTGGGGGAGAGGGCGTGAGTGGATCGTCCCCGGCCAGGGCCCTCACCCAAGGGGTGCATCTGCCACGGCATTGTGGGAGGAGGTGGCAGAAGCGGTGAATGCCAGGAGCCTGACACTGTGCTCTGGCCAGCAGTGTTGGAAAGAAGTGTACGCCTTCTTCGAGCTGCAAGGGTGAGTGAGCATCCCACTTGGAACCCCGCACATGCTTGGCATGGATCTCCAACCCTGCTTAGACACCTGAAGGGCATCCAACAAGTGACCCTTCCCCCAGGAACAGACTCTAACCCCTTCCCCTCACCCCTCAACAAGCACCCTTCAGTGGTGACCTCTTTCCCCGAAACTGCCAGCACAACGCCCGAGACACAGGCACGCATTGCGCACCATGCACTGCAATGTGTTAATGCTTGCCATCCACCTGATGTTCCCACAGGAGAAGAACATCCACAATGTACGTGTGATGGCACAGACTGGTGGTGGTGTGCCTGACCTGCGGCAGCTCACCAGCATGGAGGAGCGTGCCATGGAGCTGGCAGGGGGTGATGGGGCATCCCGAATGGTGACAGACAGCCTGGTCGGCGTCCAGCGTGCAAGTGAGCAGAAGCGTACCCTCAACCCAGGCCCTCCTCGAAGTAAGTGCGATGCTGCATAGAATGTTTTGCCTCCCTTCCCCTCATGTGTTCTTTATTGCAGCTCTGGACCCAGAGGAGCCCAGCCCTTTGGCCGTTGGTGCCCCCCCCCACTTGGACCCCCCCTCCCCTCCCCCCCCTGCTGCTCTGAAGCCACGACCCCCTGGATGACACCTCGGAGGGAGGCACTGAGGAATCCTCCGAGGGCAGCACCACTGAAGCGTCACCGGTATGTACCACACAACCCACCAACACAGATGATCATCATGGTAGGTACCCTGAGTGTTGAGGCTTCTGGGTCACGAACTGGTGAGCGCAGCACAGCCGCTGATGCAGGTGGGCACATCGGGTGGAGGTGGGCACATCCGAGGGCTCGGGCACACGGAGGGTCTGCCGGAGGCCAGGATTCAGCTGTCCCCAAGCCAGCTGCCGGGCCTCGGGATGTGTTCCTCCCAAGGCTGGTGGAGATGCATCAGGAAACCCGGGGAGTTGTGGAAGGGCCGTCAGCAACCAGGCTGCGACTGCAAGGCTGTTTAGGGGAGTCCAACAGAGTGCTACCGCAGGAGGTGGTGCCGACACAGCCTGCGAACCAGGCCAACACTGCAAGGGTGGCGACCGCAGTGGAAAGTCTGGCTCAGGGGCCTGTCCTCATGGGTGGCAGGGTCCAGGCCATCCTGGAGACACAGCAGGCCACGGGCGAGGATGTTTCCGACATCCAGGAGGCACAGCGTTCGATGGCAATGGGTGTCGGGGGCATGTGGGAGACACAGCAAGCCATGGCTGTAAGCCTCGACAACTTAGCCCAGGCTCAGAGGGTTACTGCTGAGGGGCTCCAGAGCCTGGCTCGCTCACAGAATGCTGTAGCAGAGGGGCTCCAGAGCTTGGCCCAGTCTCAGGACTGAGGGATCATAGATCATGGGGCAGACGCATCTGGGACTCTAGGACTGGCAGAACCAGAAGCTTCTGGAGCTCAGTCCAGCTACCCTGGCACCCCATGGAGTGCCCCCGGGGCCTCTGGGCACCCCAGGGGAGGAGGAAGGACTTGGGCACATGCCGGATCCTTGCACCCAGGAGATCCAGGACATCCCGAGCACTTCTGATTCCCCTCTTCCTCACACCGGGGCATCTCGGGGCCAGCGAGATGAACAGGGTGACACTGAAACAGTGTCATCCGCAAGTCAGCCGGGGCCCTCCAGGTCCCAGTCACCCAGGGGACATCTGCCAAGGACATCACAGGCAATGGTGCATCACAGCTGGACACCTCCACCTCCGATGTGCATCCTGGGGTAGCACCTAGAAGAAGCAGTAGACCGCACAAAGTTAGAAAGTTGTCGTTCACTAAGAGGGCACGGGTGAAGGTCACCAGTGGTTCGGGTTTGGTAATCATTTATGTTAAGAGCACAATAAACTGTTAATTGCACCTCACAGCTGTGACTAATGTGTCTCTGATTCTTCTCCCCACCCCCTCATTGGCCAACAAACATGTGTCCCCAACCCTTACAGCTCCGTGGGCCAGGGTGGCAGCGTGCATTCGGAGTACAGGTAGGAGTCAGACTTGAGGGGCACCAGGGGCAGGATCCCAGTGAGCACAACAGCGAGTCATCATCGTCCTCCAGCCTTCAACCAAGACTGGCAACCATTGCCAGCCCAGGAACATTAACAGGTTTGGATGTTTCTGGGGGATATGGTGGTGGGATGAGACAGGCAGGGGAAGGGTGATGTGGTGGTTTGAGGGTCCAGGTCGGTTTGGAGGGGGAATAGCAGCTGCACTTGCTCCTGGGTTGTGTGGTTCAAGCAGTGGAACCACATCGTCAGCGGGCCAATGCACCACTCTACGATGGACCGGGTGGCTACATGGGCTTTGTTGTGGCGGGTCTCCGCCTCGGTCTCGGGCCTCCGCACAGGCATCATCAGCCATGACCTTAGTGGGTAACCCTTGTCACCCAGTGGCCATCCCGGAAGCCTGGGCTGGTCTTCAAAGAGCCCAGGGATGTCGGACTGCCTGAGGACAAAGCTGTCGTGGACACTCCCCTGGGTGGTGTGCATCGACCTGCATGATCCGCATCAGATGGTCACACACGATCTGCACATTGAGGGAGTGGAACCCCTTCCTGTTGACAAATTGCTGCGGTCCTGCATGTGGGGCCCGCAAGGCGATGTGTGTCCCGTCCACTGCTCCCTGGACATTGGGAATCCCAGCAACAGCAGCGAAGACAAGTCCCCGGGCCTCCTGCTGTGCACGGCCCAGATCGAAGTTTATGTACTGCACTGCCCAGGCATACAGGCTTATGAATTAAATTTAAAATGGTGGCACAGTGGTTAGCACTGCTGCCTCACAGCTCTAGGGACCCGGGTTCGATTCCCGGCTTGGGTCACTGTCTGTGTGGAGTTTGCACATTCTCCCCGTGTCTGCGAGGGTTTCCTCCGGGTGCTCCGGTTTCCTCCCACAGTCTGAAAGACGTGCTGGTTAGGGTGCATTGGCCGTGCTAAATTCTCCCTCAGTTTACCCGAACAGGCGCCGGAGTGTGGCGACTCAGGGATTTTCACAATAACTTCATTGCAGTGTTAAGGTAAGCCTTAGTTGTGACACTGATAATAAAATAAGTAAATTCCATGAGCAGCCATGGTGGGGTTTGAACCTGTGTCACCCGAGCATGAACCTGTGCCTCTGGACTTCGAGACCAGTGGCATTACCACTGCACCAGTACCTCCCCATGGCTGTCCTACTCCTCCTCAGGCAATGTCACCCGCATCATGTCCATCCGAAAGAGCCAGCTGTGTTGCTCTTAAAGGGATAATCACCACATTGGGTCTCAGGCAAAAAGGACAGTGTCGGAGTACATAAAGGGTTAATGCGGGGCTGAGTACACAACAGCCCATACAGAGATGTGTGAAGGCACATGACTGCGGCACGGTGGCACAGTGGTTAGCACTGCTGCTTCACAGCTCCAGGGACCTGGGTTCGATTCCCGGCTTGGGTCACTGTCTGTGTAGAGTCTGCACATTCTCCCCGTGTCTGCGTGGGTTTCCTCCGGGTGCTCCGGTTTCCTCCCGCAGTCCAAAGATGTGCGGGTTCGGTTGATTGGCCATGCTAAAATTGCCCCTTAGTGTCCTGAGATGCGTAGGTTAGAGGGATTAGTGGGTAAAATATGTAGGGATATGGGGGTAGGGCCTGGGTGGGATTGTGGTCGGTGCAGGCTTGATGGGCCGAATGGCCTCTTTCTGTGCTGTAGGGTTTCTATGATTCTATGACCCCGGGACCAGGTTCAGAGCAGAAATGGACAGAGATGACTAAAGATATAGGTATAGAATCAAATATAGAATCAAATTTGCCATGTCCACTGTACCACTGATTTAAATTTAATTCATATGTCTGGAATTGAAGAGTTAGCCTCAGTAATGGTGAAAATACACCTCTACTTTCTCAGAAGACCAAGGAAGTTTGGCATGTCCGCTACAACTCTCACCAACGTTTACAGAGGTACCATAGAAAGCATTCTTTCTGGTTGTACAGCTTGGTATGGCTCCTGCAGGTCCGCTACAACTCTCACTCACTTTTACTGATACACTATAGAAAGCATCCTTTCCGGATGTATCACAGCTTGGTACCAAGACCCACAAGGAACTACAAAATGTTGTGAATGTAGCCCAGTCCATCACACAAACCAACCTCCCATTCATGAGTCTACACTTCCCGCTGCCTCGGCAAAGCAGCCAGCATAATTAAGGACCCCACGCACCCTCTTTCACCTTCTTCCATTGGGAAAAAAATACAAAATTTCGAGAACACGTACCAACCGACTCAAGAACAGCTTCTTCCCTTCTGCCGTCAGACTTTTGAATGGACCTACCTTGCATTAAGTTGATCTTTCTCTACATTGTTTCCATTAACAGGGGAGACTAGGACGCGGGGGCACAGCCTTAGAATAAAAGGGAGTCACTTTAGAACAGAGATGAGGAGAAATTTCTTCAGCCAGAGAGTGGTGGGTCTGTGGAATTCATTGCCACAGAGGGCTGTGGAGGCCGAGAAGTTGAGCGTCTTCAAGACAGAAATTGATAAATTCTTGATTTCTCGAGGAATTAAGGGCTATGGGGAGAGAGCGGGTAAATGGAGTTGAAATCAACCATGATTGAATGGTGGAGTGGACTCGATGGGCCGAATGGCCTTACTTCCGCTCCTATGTCTTATGGTCTTACCCTAGCTATGACTGTAACACTACATTCTGCACTCTCCCCTTTCCTTCTCTATGAATGGTATGCTCTGTCTGTATAGGGCGCAAGAAACAATACTTTTCACTGTTTGCTAATCCATGTGACAATAGTAAATCAAATTGTTATGTAGCTTTAATTTAAACCTTCCAAGCATTCCAGTTTAATGAGACAAACAAGGTCAGTAATTCAATTATTTCTTTATTGAACACTTCGAGTACTGGAGTGAACCATCGTTGGTTCCCACTGGATAGTACTGAGCCAAGGTCTGGCCAGTACTACAAGGATGTACATATGTTACTGTTGGGTTGTGCTACTTGTTGCTGTTGGGGTTAGGGTGGGGTTGTTACACCTTTGTATTGTAGTGTTGTGGTACATCCCAGTCGGGCTCCGCCTCCTGGGAGAGGTATAAAAGTCCCTGCTCTGGCTGGGACCCCTTAGTCTGGGATCGTGTATGTAATTATTGGCTGCTTCATTACAGTAAATAAAAGCCTTTATTTCCCGAGCATCTAGCCTCGTGTTTGATAACGCGCATCAATTTTATTTACTGTTGTTAAACTCTTGTCAAAAAAAAAAAGAGTATGGAGCAGATCCTGAAGCCGGAACGCCTTACACTAGATCCACGTGCGGTGGGCGCCTCTAACACCTTCGACCACTGGCTGAAGTGTTTCGAAGACTACCTGGCAGCCTCCGCAGCGGTCACCACAGATGATGACAGACTCCGGGTCCTCCATGCGAGGGTAAGTGACACTGTCTACCTCGCGATCCGTGCAGCCACCGAATATACAAAGGCCCTCGAGCTTCTGAAGAAGCGTTATATTAAACCGCCCAATGAAATACACGCTCGTTACCTCTTAGCCACTCGACGACGGCAGTCTGGCGAAACGATGGAGGAATATGCGAACGAGCTCCTACAGTTAGCCAGGGGCTGTAACTGCAAAGCTGTGTCGGCTGAGCAGAGCATGAACGAGCTCGCCCGAGATGCGTTTGTGGCGGGAGTCGGATCGTCGTACATTCGACTTAAACTATTGGAGAAAGGTAACCTTGACCTTACCCAGGCAATCGAACTAGCAGAGATGCTGGAGACGGCCTCCAAAAGCTTAGTTTTATATCCGGAAGACCACGTGGAGACAACGTGGCAGGAGCAGTCGCCAATCCCTCCTCGTCCCTCGGGTTCGAAATGCTGTGTAATGGCGTGCTCACACTCGGGCCAGACGACGGCAGCAGCTCCGGGCGGCCCGCGGTGTTACTTCTGTGGGGGAGCGAAGCATACTCGGCAACGGTGTCCCGCGAAGGCTGTGTTGTACTCCGCCTGCGGTAAGAAAGGGCACTGTTCGAAAGTGTGCCGATCTAACTCTAGGAACGGCAGTGTGGCCTGCGATTCTTCAGAGCTCGGCTCTTCGTCGTCGAAATCATCGAGGGGTTCGTCCACGTGCGAGGCCAGGACGACGCCATTACGGTCGACGGAGTCGGAGGTGTGTGACCACCAGGGGTTGCTGAATTTGGCGCCATCACCCACGTGCGACTTATGGGAGCGGCCATGTTGGTCGGCACCGACCGCGAACGACCAGCAGGGGTCCTCCTCGTCGATTTCAGCTGCCTGCAGTGGCACTCAGGAACCAACGGTGGCGTCGATCATCCTGGACCAGGCCAAGCCTCATAGACTTGACAAATCTATGATGAATATCCAGGTAAATGACCACGTGATTTATTGTCTGTTTGACAGTGGGAGCACTGAGAGCTTTATCCACCCAGACACTGTGAAGCGGTGTGGACTCCGGATTCAACCTGCCAAACGGACAATCTCTATGGCATCGAGGTCCCGGTCTGTCACCGTGCTAGGGAGTTGCGTGGTAACTTTGACGGTGCAAGGCACAGTTTACGAGCGTTTCAAGCTCCTAGTGTTGTCGTACCTTTGCGCGCCAATACTTCTCTGACTAAACTTCATGATCCACTTGAGGAGTGTAACCCGACAGTACGGTGGGCCACTCCCTTCACTGGCAGTGGGAGAACAGCAGCAGCCTCCAAATTGCCCAACGCGCCCCGCCTGTAGCCTCTCGACGCTGAAGATCACCACACCCTCCCTGTTCCAGAATCTTGTGCCAGGCTGCAAGCCCATCGCGACTAAAAGTAGGCGTTACAGCACTGAGGATCGGATCTTCATTAGATCTGAGGTTCAGCGGCTCCTCAAAGAAAGGACCATACAACCCAGCGCTAGTCCGTGGAGGGCGCAGGTCGTGGTGGTCAAGAGCGGGAACAAACCCCGGATGGTCATTGACTATAGTCAGACCATTAATCGATATACGCAGCTGGATGCGTATCATCTCCCGCGCAAATCTGATATGGTCAATCAGATTGCGCAGTACCGGGTGTTCTCCACCATAGACCTCAAGTCTGCCCACCACCAACTCCCCATTCGCCCAGAGGACCGACAATACACGGCTTTTGAGGCGGATGGTCGCTTGTATCACTTTCTCAGGGTTCCCTTTGGTGTCACCAATGGGGTCTCGGTCTTCCAGCGTGCTATGGACCGAATGGTGGACCAGGACGAGCTGCGGGCTACCTTCCCGTACCTGGATAATGTCATCATCTGTGGCCATGACCAGCAGGACCACGACACGAATCTCCTGAATTTCCTACGCACTGCATCTCGCCTGAACTTGACCTACAACAGGGAGAAGTGTGTGTTTCGTACGCGCCGTTTAGCCATCCAAGGATACGTGATAGAAAACGGGGTCATTGGCCCTGATCCAGACCGTATGCGCCCCCTTTCTGAACTTCCCTTGCCTGCTAGTGCAAAAGCACTGAGAAGATGCTTAGGCTTCTTCTCTTATTATGCGCAGTGGGTTCCCAATTACGCGGACAAAGCCCGTCCGCTCATTAAGTCCACGATTTTTCCCCTAACACCAGAGGCCCGGTTGGCCTTCGATAAATTAAAAGCCGACATCGCGAAAGCCACGATGCACACTGTTGACGAGTCCATCCCCTTTCAGGTGGAGAGCGATGCATCTGATTTCGCCCTGGCCGCCACACTTAACCAGGTGGGCAGGCCCGTCGCATTTTTTTCCCGCACCCTCCAAGGCCCCGAAATCCGGCATTCAGCGGTGGAAAAGGAGGCCCAGGCCATTGTGGAGGCCGTCAGACACTGGCACCATTACTTGGCGGGAAAACGGTTCACCCTGATCACGGACCAGCGGTCCGTGGCGTTCATGTTTAATAACACGCAGAGGGGCAAGATCAAGAATGACAAGATCTTGCGGTGGAGAATTGAACTCTCCACCTATAACTACGACATCATGTACCGTACAGAGAAACTCAATGAGCCCTCGGATGCCCTCTCGCGTGGAACATGCGCCAGTATACAGGAGGACCGTTTGCAGGCTCTCCATAATGACCTATGCCATCCTGGGGTCACTCGGCTCTACCACTTTATAAAAGCCCGCAACCTGCCCTACTCGGTGGAGGACGTCAGGTCTGTAACAAGAAGCTGTCGGGTTTGCGCAGAATGCAAACCGCACTTTTACCGACCTGACCGGGCACATTTAGTCAAGGCCACTCGTCCCTTCGAGAGACTGAGTGTCAATTTTAAGGGCCCCCTTCCCTCAACAGATCGGAATGTGTACTTCCTCAATATCATTGACGAGTACTCTAGGTTCCCTTTTGTTGTTCCCTGTTCTGATACATCCGCTGCCACGGTTATCAAGGCATTCCGTGATCTCTTTACCCTGTTCGGGTACCCCGGCTACATCCATAGCGACAGGGGCTCGTCGTTCATGAGCGATGACTTGAGGCAATTCCTGCTCTCATACGGGATTGCCTCTAGTAGGACCACGAGCTACAACCCTAGGGGTAACGGACAGGTGGAACGTGAGAATGCTACAGTCTGGAAGGCTGTCTTACTGGCGTTGAAGTCAAAAAGCCTTCCAGTCTCCCGTTGGCAAGAGGTGCTCCCTGATGCGCTCCATTCTATTCGCTCCCTCCTGTGTACGGCAACCAATGCTACTCCCCATGAGAGGATGTTTTCATTCCCTCGGAAGTCTTCCTCGGGGACCTCATTACCGTCTTGGTTGACGTACTCAGGACCCGTCCTCCTGCGGCGACATGTAAGGGCCCGCAAGTCCGACCCGTTGGTCGAACAGGTCCATCTCCTCCACGCCAACCCTCAGTATGCCTATGTGGCATACCCTGACGGGCGAGAGGACACGGTCTCGATACGAGACCTGGCGCCAGCAGGGGACGTAGCAACTCCTGTCGCTCCCATACCCCCTGTTACAATCCCCTTAACTCTTGTTTCTCCCCCGGACACGGCGCGGGCAGCATCGGGACCATTGCTTAACCCTTTTACTCCCGTGTACAGCTTGCCTGAGTCCAGAGGATGGTCGCCACTGCAGGGCGTGTCAGGATCCCATGGATTACTGTCACCTCAGGGTCAACCAGCCTGCGAGTCCGTGGAAGAACAGCTGGACGCCGCCTTGGGGAGAACGCCACCGCAAGTGCCTACTCCGGTGTCACCGCCGGTATTGAGGAGGTCACAACGACGGTGCGGTCCCCCTGACCGTCTGAATTTATAGACTGCTGACATTTTATTCTGGTTTTTGTACCCCGCCGGCCTTTGTTCTCAAAGGAGGGGGTGAATGTGGTGAACCATCGTTGGTTCCCACTGGATAGTGCTGAGCCAGGGGCTGGCCAGTACTACAAGGATGTACATATGTTACTGTTGGGTTGTGCTACTTGTTGCTGTTGGGGTTAGGGTGGGGTTGTTACACCTTTGTACTGTAGTGTTGTGGTACATCCCAGTCGGGCTCCACCTCCTGGGAGAGGTATAAAGGTCCCTGCTCTGGCTGGGACCCCTCAGTCTGGGATCGTGTATATAATTATTGGCTGCTTCATTACAGTAAATAAAAGCCTTTATTTCCCGAGCATCTAGCCTCGTGTTTGATAACGCACATCAAGTACCAACTCAAACATAAACAGTTGCAACTCATTAACTTTTTCTGAACTTTAACTCTAACTGGACATCAACTTTCAACTTAACTTTAACTCTTAAACTGCATATTAACTTTAACTAAATATCATCTTTAACTACACATCAACTTTAATTATTTAACTTAAAATAGATACGACCGAGTTGAGGAAAACTCTGGCCAAGAAATATCCTCAATGTAGAATCGATCTATCTACTTCTCTGAAGCATCCTTCGGGGCACAGGTCTTCTTACAACTGTTGGTCTCTTCGAGTTATCGCTGCCAAGCAAAAGCTGACATGTCTCTTTATCCACAATTCTCCACTCCCTTCCAAAAGATGCTTAGTCATCCAGCCAATTGTGTAACCAGAATCTGATCACATGGCTCGAACATCCAGTAAAATTACTTTTGAACGATGCCATCACACTTAGTTCAAACCTGATAGTCCATAAATATAACAGCCATATAAATCGGAGGTGCAATGTCCAGGTCAATGTAAACAACTTCCTTTATCTGGTCAATACAGGAAGCTTCAGATCACAGCTCCCAAAACAAGAGCCTCTTTACAAGTTCCTCCTCAACTCAGTCCTAAATCTGCTTCCCCTTACTAGGGAGCATAGCCTCAAAATGAGGGGAAGCAGATTAAGGACTGAGTTGAGGGGGAACTTCTTCACACAAAGGGTTGTGAATTTGTGGAATTCCCTGCCCAGTGAAGCAGTTGAGGCTCCCTCAATGAATGTTTTTAAGGCAAGGATAGATACATTTTTGAACAGTAAAGGAATTAAGGGTTATGGTGAGCGGGCGGGTAAGTGGAGCTGAGTCCACAAAAAGATCGGCCATGATCTTACTGAATGGCGGAGCAGGCTCGAGGGGCCAGATGGCCTACTCCTGCTCCTAGTTCTTATGTTCTTACAACCTGCATCTAGTTTTAAATCTATACGTTGACCCAAATTCCCAGCATTCTTCACTCTCAGTCGGAACAGCCATTTTGAAGCAAATTTATTGTTGTTTAAATTATTGTTGCAGTGGTTCTTTTTCCATCCACAAAATCAAATTAAATCAAAGAATCCTACGTTGCAGAAGGATCCTATTTGGCCCATTGAGACTGCACTGACAACAAGATCCATAACTGCACCCTCCATAACTGCACTGTAAATATTCAGATCGTTATGAGTTGTTAATAAAGACTTGCTTATAATACACTCAAGACTACAAAGCCTACCTCATGGTGTCTGAAGCAGCTTTCTGCAGATGGCTCCTCTATCACAGCAGCATTCCCTTCATGTTTTTACCTGTCCTGGTCCCCCCCATGCCTACACTACAGTTACCAAAGCCTCTACTTTCTCAGAAGACGAAGGAAATTTGACATGTCAGCTACGACTCTCACCAACTTTTACAGATGCACCATAGAAAGCATTCTTTCTGGTTGTATCACAGCTTGGTATGGGCTCCTGCTCTGCCCAAGACCGCAAGAAACTACAAAAGGTCATGAACGTAGCCCAATCCATCACGCAAACCAGCCTCCCATCCATTGAATGTCTACACTTCCTGCTGCCTTGGCAAAGCAGCCAGCATAATTAAGGACCCCACCACCCCGGACATTCTCTCTTCCACCTTCTTCCGGCGGGAAAAAGATACAAAAGTCTGAGGACACGTACCAACCGACTCAAGAACAGCTTCTTCCCTGCTGCTGTCAGACTTTTGAATGGACCGACCTTGCATTAAGTTGATCTTTCTCGACACCCTAGCTATGACTGTAACACTACATTCTGCACTCTCTCCTTTCCTTCTCTATGATTGGTATGCTTTGTCTGTATAGTGCGCAAGAAACAATACTTTTCACTGTATGTTAATACATGTGACAATAATGAATCAAATCAAATCCCGCAATACTTCACTGTACAGCCACTTGACAGCTTACACATTTCAAGCAACTTTAATGAAGTAGAATTTTCCCAAAGGCTCTTAAATTATGTAATCTTGAGTTCAAATCTCCAGAGAGGAAGATGGGCTTAAACTCACCCTGATGTCACTCAGAAGGAACAGCGCATATTACGTCAAAGCCACATGGCAATGTTCTTTTTGGTCAATGAAATACTTCTGAAGTTTTCAGCTCGGAGGAAGAGTTATCCAGACAAGAAACATGCACGGTGACACAGTGGTTAGCTCTGCTGCCTCACAGCGCTAGGGTTTCGGGTTCGATTACAGTTTTGGGTGACTGTCTGTGTAGAGTTTGCACGTTCTCCCCATGTCTGCGTGGGTTTCCTCCGGTTGCTCCGATTTCCTCCCACAGTGCAAAGATATGCAGGTTAGGTGGATTGGCCATACTAAATTGCCCCTTAGTGTCCAAAGATGTGTAGATTAGTTGGATTGGCCCTGCTAAATTGTCCTTTAGTGTCCAAAGATGTGCAGGTTAGGTGGATTGGCCATGCTAAATTGCTCCTTAGTGTCCAAAGATGTGCAGATTAGGTGGATTGGCCATGCTAAATTGCTCCTTCGTGTCCAAAAATGTACAGATTAGGTGGATTGACCGTGCTAAATTGCTCCTTCGTGTCCAAAAATGTACAGATTAGGTGGATTGACCATGCTAAATTGCCCCTTAGTGTCCAAAGATGTGCAGGTTAGGTGGATTGGCCATGCTAAATTGCCCCTTAGTGTCCAAAGATGTGCAGGTTAGGTGGATTGGCCATGCTAAATTGCCCCTGAGTGTTCAAAGATGTGCAGGTTAGGTGGATTGGCCATGCTAAATTGCCCCTCAGTGTCCAAAGATGTGCAGGTTAGGTGGATTGGCCCTCAGTGTCAAAGATTAGGGGAGGAGAGCATTTCGGTGTGATGTTCTTTCCAAGAGTCGATGGGCCGACTGTCCTCCTTCTGCACTGTAGGGATTCTACGGATCTCAAGAAACATTGGCTCGATTCTCTCCGCACAGATGCTGTCGGACCTGCTGAGATTTTCCCGCATTTGCTGTTTTTCTATCAGATTCCGGCATCCGCAGTGATTTGCTTTTATCTGTTTACTTTCCAAGTGGAGTTGCTGTGTTAACGTAACCTGAAAACGCGGGGCAGGAATAGGCCATTCTGCCCTTCTACTCCATTCCGCCCGTCCAATAAGATCACGGAAGAAGAAATCCTAACATTGACTCAGGTCAGCAAGTCACTCAATATCACTTAAACAATCACCAGAATCTGAGCCCAATCCTTTGGTTATCATACAGGCCTAGCTTTCAATGCTCACACTCCCTGACCTTGTTTCCTGTAATTATCCTTAAATACACTGAGTGTTCCCAGGAGAAAACCACCAACACGTCTACTTTCTCAGGAAGCTAAGGAAATTTGGCATGTCCACTGCAACTCTGACCAAGTTTTACAGATGCACCACAGAAAGCATCCTTTCAGGATGTATCACAGCTTGGTCTGGCCCCTGCTCTGACCAAGACCGGGAGAAACTACAAAGGGTTGTGAATGTAGCCCAATCCATCACGCAAACCAACCTCCCATCCATTGACTCTGTCTACACTTCCTGCTGCCTCGGCAAAGCAGCCAGCATAATTAAGGACCCCACGCACCCCCGGACATTCTCTCTTCCACCTTCTTCCATTGGGGAAAAAGATACAAAAGTCTGAGGTCACGTACCAACCGACTCAAGAACAGCTTCTTCCCTGCTGCTGCTGTCAGACTTTTGAATGGTCCGATCATACATTAAGTTGATCTTTCTCTCCATCCTCACTGTGACTGTAATACTACATTCTGCACCCACTCCTTTTCTTCTCCCCTATGTACTCAATGAATGGGTCTTTTTTATTCATTTATGGGACATGGGCGTCGCTGGCTGGCCAGAATTTATTGGAAGGAGTCTAACAACACCAGGTTAAAGATGCTTGGTAGCAAATGCCATGAGCTTTCGGAGCACTGCTTCTTCGTCAGGTGAGTGGGAGATCACCTGACGAAGGAGCAGCGCTCCAAAAGCTAGTGGCGTTTGCTACCAAATAAACTTGTTGGACTTGAACCTGGTGTTGTTAGACTCCTTACTGTGTTTACCCCAATCCAAAGCCGGCATCTCCACATCAGCATTTATTGCCCATTCCTGGTTGCCCTTGGAGGGCAGTTCAGAGTCACCCACATTGCTGTGTCTCTGGAGTCACATGTAGGCCAGACCAGGTAAGGATGGCAGATTTCCTTCCCTAAAGGACAATTTGTGAACCAGATGGGTTTTTACAACAATTGACAATGGTTTCATGGTCATCAGTAGATTTTTAAATCCAGATTTTTTTTACTGAATTCAAATTCCACCATCTGCCGTGGTGGGATTCGAACCCAGGTCCCCGGAACATTAGCTGAGTTTCTGGATCAATAGTCTAGCGGTAATACCACTAGGCCATCACCGAATGGTATTATGCTTTGTCTGTATAACGCACAAGAAACAATACTTTTCACTGCATCCCAATACATGTGACAATAATAAATCAGATCAAATTAAATCACAAATTGGATGTGGAGAGGATGTTTTCTCGAGGAGGAAAAACTAGAACCACAGGGCACAAACTCAAGCTAAAGGGACGATCCTTTAAAACAGAGATGAGGAGGAATTTCTTCAGCCACAGAGTGGTGAATCTGTGGAACTCTTTGCCGCAGAAGGCTGTGGAGGCCGGGTCATTGAGTGTCTTTAAGACAGAGATAGATAGGTTCTTGATTAATAAGGGATCAAGGGTTATGGGAAAAAGGCAGGAGAATGAGGATGAGGAAAATATCAGCCATGGATTGAATGGCGGAGCAGACTCGATGGGCCGAGTGGCCTCATTCTGCTCCTATGTCTTATGGTCTTATCAAATCAAATTAAATTCGATGCATTAATGTTCAACTTTGCCGCAAACATCCTGGGGAACACCTCAACCCACAGTGTAATGAGGTAACTCTTTTGGCTGAGGAATATGAAGTACATTCCCTCTCTCACTGGTTTGCATGATCCAAGTGCAGACAGCGTTAAAGGAAAATCAAAAAGGTGTCTTACAACACACTTAAATCCAAGGGACAGTGTGGGGCTGTTGCCGAACCGGATACAATTTCAACAATGTACATTCCTCATTAAGGACAAGGGCACTGATTCTCATTCTAACTCATCAATTCCTGTGCCATTAGAGAGCGAACAGGAGCTACTATTAATAAGTAGGCAACACAGACAGACTGAGGCACAGCTTTTAGCTCAGACACCAGGAACGCCAACGGCTCGATAAGTATGTTTCCCGATGCTGAAACTTAACAAGTGCAATGAGACAAAAGCAGGAAACACATTCAACCTTTCCAGCCAGATGAAAATAGAATTGAAGGAAAAACGGGACATTGTCGGCAGAAAATACACTGCAGAATACACACACTGACTGCAGAATATACACACTGACTGCAGAATATACACACTGACTGCAGAATATACACACTGACTGCAGAATATACACACTGACTGCAGAATATACACACTGACTGAAGAATATACACACACTGCAGAATACACACACCGAATGCAGAATATACACACTGACTGAAGAATACACACACTGACTGCAGAATATACACACTGACTGCAGAATATACACACTGACTGCAGAATATACACACACTGCAGAATACACACACTGACTGCAGAATATACACACTGACTGCAGAATATACACACTGACTGCAGAATATACACACTGACTGCAGAATACACACACCGAATGCAGAATATACACACTGACTGAAGAATACACACACTGACTGCAGAATATACACACTGACTGCAGAATATACACACTGACTGCAGAATATACACACACTGCAGAATACACACACCGACTGCAGAATATACACACCGAATGCAGAATATACACACTGACTGAAGAATACACACACTGACTGCAGAATATACACATTGACTGCAGAATATACACACTGACTGCAGAATATACACACTGACTGCAGAATACACACACCGAATGCAGAATATACACACTGACTGAAGAATACACACACTGACTACAGAATACACACACTGACTGCAGAATATACACACTGACTGCAGAATACACACACTGACTGCAGAATATACACACCGACTGCAGAATATACACACTGACTGCAGAATATACACACTGACTGCAGAATACACACACTGACTGCAGAATATACACACTGACTGCAGAATATACATACTGACTTCAGAATATACACACTGACTGCAGAATATACACACTGACTGCAGAATGTACACACCGACTACAGAATATACACACTGACTGCAGAATACACACACTGACTGCAGAATACACACTGACTGCAGAATGTACACACCGACTACAGAATATACACACTGACTGCAGAATAAACACACTGACTGCAGAATATACACACTGACTGCAGAATACACACACTGACTGCAGAATACACACACTGACTGCAGAATACACACTGACTGCAGAATACACACACTGACTGCAGAATACACACACTGACTGCAGAATATACACACTGACTGCAGAATACACACACTGACTGCAGAATATACACACTGACTGCAGAATACACACTGACTGCAGAATACACACACTGACTGCAGAATACACACACTGACTGCAGAATATACACACTGACTTCAGAATATACACACTGACTGCAGAATATACACACTGACTGCAGAATACACACACTGACTGCAGAATATACACACACTGACTGCAGAATACACACACTGACTGCAGAATATACACACTGACTACAGAGTACACACTGACTGCAGAATACACACACTGACTGCAGAATATACACACTGACTACAGAGTACACACTGACTGCAGAATACACACACTGACTGCAGAATACACACACTGACTGCAGAATATACACACTGACTGCAGAATATACATACTGACTTCAGAATATACACACTGACTGCAGAATACACACACTGACTGCAGAATACACACACTGACTGCAGAATACACACTGACTGCAGAATGTACACACCGACTACAGAATATACACACTGACTGCAGAATAAACACACTGACTGCAGAATATACACACTGACTGCAGAATACACACACTGACTGCAGAATACACACACTGACTGCAGAATACACACACTGACTGCAGAATATACACACTGACTACAGAGTACACACTGACTGCAGAGTACACACACTGACTGCAGAATATACACACTGACTTCAGAATATACACACTGACTGCAGAATGTACACACCGACTACAGAATACACACACTGACTGCAGAGTACACACACTGACTGCAGAATATACACACTGACTGCAGAATATACACACTGACTGCAGAATGTACACACCGACTACAGAATACACACACTGACTGCAGAATACACACACTGACTGCAGAATACACACACTGACTGCAGTATACACACTGACTGCAGAATATACACACTGACTGCAGAATACACACACTGACTGCAGAATACACACACTGACTGCAGAATATACACACTGACTGCAGAATATACATACTGACTTCAGAATATACACACTGACTGCAGAATACACACACTGACTGCAGAATACACACACTGACTGCAGAATACACACTGACTGCAGAATGTACACACCGACTACAGAATATACACACTGACTGCAGAATAAACACACTGACTGCAGAATATACACACTGACTGCAGAATACACACACTGACTGCAGAATACACACACTGACTGCAGAATACACACACTGACTGCAGAATATACACACTGACTACAGAGTACACACTGACTGCAGAGTACACACACTGACTGCAGAATATACACACTGACTTCAGAATATACACACTGACTGCAGAATGTACACACCGACTACAGAATACACACACTGACTGCAGAGTACACACACTGACTGCAGAATATACACACTGACTGCAGAATATACACACTGACTGCAGAATGTACACACCGACTACAGAATACACACACTGACTGCAGAATACACACACTGACTGCAGAATACACACACTGACTGCAGTATACACACTGACTGCAGAATACACACACTGACTGCAGAATACACACACTGACTGCAGAATACGCACACTGACTACAGAATACGCACACTGACTGCAGAATACACACACTGACTGCAGAATATACACACCGACTGCAGAATATACACACCGACTGCAGAATACACACACTGACTGCAGAATACACACACTGACTGCAGAATACACACACTGACTGCAGAATATACACACTGACTGCAGAATATACACACACTGACTGCAGAATATACACACTGACTGCAGAATACACACACTGACTGCAGAATACACACACTGACTGCAGAATACACACACTGACTGCAGAATATACACACTGACTGCAGAATACACACACTGACTGCAGAATATACACACTGACTGCAGAATACACACACTAACTGTAGAATGTACACACACTTACTGCTGTATACACAGTCCACCATTCACGCACTGATCACTGTATACACACTGAAGGATACAAGTACTGACGCACAAACACCCAACAGAAAAATATAGGAATCCGAGTCAGGACAGTTATCCGGTACACCCAGCACGGTGAACTCCAGGATCCAGTTAAAATTCCCACACCTCAAACACACACACAGTGGAAACACACTCAGCCAGTTCCAAATAATCCACTTATCTCGCGTTAAATAATAAACATAATTAATCCAAACGAGCAGCGGGTAATTCTACCAGCACAAAGTAATCCAGTTATCTGCCTGCATTCACAGGCTAATCCGGTTAACACGCGTTAATCTACCATGCATCTTCCCAGTCACCCTTCAGCCATTCAAAAAAACTGCAACAACTCCAGTCAACACCGCACAGTGAAGGGAGGAATCATGTGTGGTTTGTGGCCATCAAATAAAGTACTGTGGATGATGCTGGGCATCTGAAGAAGCGACTATTAACGCTTTTAATTAATTTTTCTCCTTTCTTGGGACATGGATGTCGCTGGCTAGAACAAAGAACAATACAGCACAGGAACAGGCCCTTCGGCCCTCCAAGCCCGCGCCGCTCCCTGGTCCAAACTAGACCATTCTTTTGTATCCCTCCATTCCCATTCCGTTCATGTGGCTATCGAGATAAGTCTTAAATGTTCCCAGTATGTCCGCCTCCACCACCTTGCCCGGCAGCGCATTCCAGGCCCCCACCACCCTCTGTGTAAAATACATCCTTCTGATATCCGTGTTAAACCTCCCCCCCCCCCTCACCTTGAACCTATGACCCCTCGTGAATGTCACCACCGACCTGGGAAAAAGCTTCCCACCGTTCACCCTATCTTTGCCTTTCATAATTTTATACACCTCTATTAGGTCACCCCTCATCCTCCGTCTTTCCAGTGACAACAACCCCAGTTTACCCAATCTCTCCTCATAACTAAGCCCTTCCATACCAGGCAACATCCTGGTAAACCTCCTCTGCACTCTCTCTAAAGCTTCCACATCCTTCTGGTAGTGTGGCGACCAGAACTGGGTGCTGTATTCCAAATGCGGCCGAACCAACGTTCTATACATCTGCAACATCAGACCCCAACTTTTATACTCTATAAAAGTCCTATAAAGGCAAGCATGCCATATGCCTTATTCACTACCTTCTCCACCTGTGACGTCACCTTCAAGGATCTGTGGACTTGCACACCCATGTCCCTCTGCGTATCTACACCCTTTATGGTTCTGCCATTTATCGTATAGCTCCCCCGTACGTTAGTTCTACCAAAATGCATCACTTCGCATTTATCTGGATTGAACTCCATCTGCCATTTCTTTGCCCAAATTTCCAGCCTATCTATATCCTTCTGTAGCCTCTGACAATGTTCCTCACTATCTGCAAGTCCAGCCAATTTTGTGTCGTCCGCAAACTTACTGATCACCCCAGTTACACCTTCTTCCAGATCGTTTATATAAATCACAAACAGCAGAGGTCCCAATACAGAGCCCTGCGGAACACCACTAGTCACAGGCATCCAGCCGGAAAAAGACCCTTCCACTACCACCCTCTGTCTTCTGTGACCAAGCCAGTTCTCCACCCATCTAGCCACCTCCCCCTTTATCCCATGAGATCCAACCTTTTGCACCAACCTACCATGAGGGACTTTGTCAAACGCTTTACTAAAGTCCATATCGATGACACCCACGGCCCTTCCCTTGTCAACCATTTTAGTCACTTCTTCAAAAAACTCCACTCACTCACCTGATGAAGGAGCAGCGCTCCGAAAGCTCATGGCGTTTGCTGCCAAATAAATCTGTTGGACTTTAACCTGGTGTTGTTAGACTCCTTACTGTGTTTACCCCAGTCCAACGCCGGCATCTCCACTTCTTGAACCACTACAGTCCATGTTCTGTGGGTGGACCCACAGTGCCGTTAGGGAGGGAATTCTGGGAATTTGACTCTGCGTCTGTGAAGGAATGCCCGATATATTTCCAAGTACAGTAGTTAAGCACTGCTGCCTCACAGTGGGTTCGATTCCCGGCTTGGGTCACTGTCTGTGTGGAGTCTGCACATTCTCCCCGTGTCTGCGTGGGTTTCCTCCGGGTGCTGCGATTTTCTCCCACAGTCGGAAAGACGTGCTGGTTAGGGTGCATTGGCCGTGCTAAATTCTCCCTCAGTGTAACCCAAACAGGCGCCGGAGTGTGGCGACTGGGGGGTTTTCACAGTAACTTCATTGCAGTGTTAATGTAAGCCTACTTGTGACAATAATAAATAAATTTAAACTTTTAAGTTTAACTCAGGATGGTGAGTGGCTTGGAGGGGAACTTGCAGGCGGGGGGTGTTCCCATGTATCTGCTGCCTTTGTCCTTCTAGATGGAAGTGGTCGTGGGTTTGGAAGGTGCTGTCTAAGTATCTTTGGCGAGTTGCTGCAGTGCATCTTGTAGACAGTACACACTGCTGCTACTGAGTGTCGGTGGCGGAGGAGTGGATATTTGTGGATGTGGTACCAAGCAAGCGGGGCTGCTTTGTCCTGGATGGTACCGAGCTTCTTGAGTGTTGTTGGAGCTGTACTTATCCAGGCAAGGGGGAGTATTCCATCACACTCCTGACTTGTGCCTGGAAGATGGTGGGCAGGCTTTGAGGAGGCAGGAGATGAGTTACTCGTTGCATTATTCATAGCATCTGACTGGCTCTTATGGCCGCAGTACTTATGTGGTGAGTCCAGTTCAGTTACATAGAAACATAGAAACCCTACAGTGCAGAAGGAGGCCATTCGGCCCATCGAGTCTGCACCGACCACAATCCCACCCAGGCCCTCCCCCCACATATTTTACCCGCTAATCCCTCTAACCTACGCATCCCAGGACTCTAAGGGACAATTTTTAACCTGGCCAATCAACCTAACCCGCACATCTTTGGACTGTGGGAGGAAACCGGAGCACCCGGAGGAAACCCACGCAGACACGAGGAGAATGTGCAAACTCCACACAGACAGTGACCCGAGCCGGGAATCGAACCCGGGATCCTGGAGCTGTGAAGCAGCAGTGCTAACCACTGTGCTACCGTGCCGCCCCGGTTCTTGGTCAATGGCAACCCAAAGGATGTTGATAGTGGGGGGATTCAGTGATGGTAACACCATTGAATGTCAAGAGTCAGAATTCTTCTTCTCCTCTCCTCGGATGCTGCCAGACTTGATGAGGTTTTTGCAGCCTTATAGAATCATAGAATCTCGACAGTGCAGTAGGAGGCCATTCGGCCCATCGAGCCTGCACCAACCACAATCCCACCCACGCCCTATCCACATAACCCCACATATTTACCCTGCTAATCCCCTGATACCAGGATTAATTTAGCATGGCCAATCAACCTAACCCGCACATCTTTGGACTGTGGGAGGAAACCAGAGCACCCAGAGGAAACCCACGCAGACACGAGGAGAATGTGCAAACTCCACACAGACAGTGACCCAAGCGGGAATCGAACCCAGGTCCCTGGAGCTGTGAAGCAGCAGTGCTAACCACTGTGCTACCGTGCCGCCCCGTTTGCTTTTCCTGTGAGTTCATACAGGCCTCAGATCCGAGTTGTGCATCAAACGACGGTGAGCGACTCACACCGGTTCGGAAAGGGTTCTTTCCCCTGACTCTCAACAATGAAACGGGGAAATTCTCTGCAGCCTCAGTGCTGTGAGCTACCTGCCCTCTCCCAGATATTCACCAAGCTGCCTGGCCAGCAGTCCCTCGCCTGGTAAGCACGAACACCTCACTGTAAGAGCTCATCAGATAAAGTCACCATTGTCTCAGGGGCTGTTCTCCCCTTTGAGGTGGAGTTGACTGGTGCTGGTTTAACCTGAGGGTCACCGCACCTCAGGCGAGGGGCAAGGTAGAGAAGGAGAGGCCTTCATGAATAATCTCAGCCAGCACCGGAATTGAACCATCGCTGTTGGCATCACGGTCCGGCTGTCCAGCCACTTATAAAGAAAGATCACTTCCTTCTAACATAGAACATAGAAAGCCACAGCACAAACAGGCCCTTCGGCCCACAAGTTGCGCCGATCACATCCCCACCTCTAGGCCTATCTATAGCCCTCAATCCCATTAAATCCCATGTACTCATCCAGAAGTCTCTTAAAAGACCCCAACGAGTTTGCCTCCACCACCACCGACGTCAGCCGATTCCACTCACCCACCACCCTCTGAGTGAAAAACTTACCCCTGACATCTCCTCTGTACCTACCCCCCAGCACCTTAAACCTGTGTCCTCTCGTAGCAACCATTTCAGCCCTTGGAAATAGCCTCTGGGAGTCTACCCTATCCAGACCTCTCAACATCTTGTAAACCTCTATCAGGTCACCTTTCATCCTTCGTCTCTCCAGGGAGAAGAGACCAAGCTCCCTCAACCTATCCTCATAAGGCATGCCCCCCAATCCAGGCAACATCCTTGTAAATCTCCTCTGCACCCTTTCAATGGCTTCAACATCTTTCCTGTAATGAGGTGACCAGAACTGCGCGCAGTACTCCAAGTGGGGTCTAACCAGGGTCCTATAAAGCTGCAGCATTATCTCCCGACTCCTAAACTCAATCCCTCGATTAATGAAGGCCAGTACGCCGTACGCCTTCTTGACCGCATCCTCCACTTGCGAGGCCGATTTAAGAGTCCTATGGACCCGGACCCCAAGGTCCTTCTGATCCTCTACACTGCTAAGAATGGTACCCTTCATATTATACTGCTGCTTCATCCCATTGGATCTGCCAAAATGGATCACCACACACTTATCCGGGTTGAAGTCCATCTGCCACTTCTCCGCCCAGTCTTGCATTCTATCTATGTCTCGCTGCAACTTCTGACATCCCTCCAAACTATCCACAACACCACCTACCTTGGTGTCGTCAGCAAACTTACCAACCCATCCCTCCACTTCCTCATCCAGGTCATTTATGAAAATGACAAACAGCAAGGGTCCCAGAACAGATCCCTGGGGCACTCCACTGGTCACTGACCTCCATGCAGAGAAAGACCCCTCCACAGCCACTCTCTGCCTTCTGCAGGCAAGCCAGTTCTGGATCCACAAGGCAACAGCCCCTTGGATCCCATGCCCTCTCACTTTCTCAAGAAGTCTTGCATGGGGGACCTTATCGAACGCCTTGCTGAAGTCCATATAGACCACATCCACCGCTCTTCCTTCGTCAATGTGTTTGGTCACATTTTCAAAGAACTCAACCAGGCTCGTAAGGCACGACCTGCCCTTGACAAAGCCGTGCTGACTACTTTTGATCATACTAAACTTCTCTAGATGATCATAAATCCTGTCTCTCAGGATCCTCTCCATCAACTTACCAACCACTGAGGTTAGACTCACCGGTCGGTAATTTCCCGGGCTGTCCCTGTTCCCTTTCTTGAATATAGGGACCACATCTGCAATCCTCCAATCCTCCGGAACCTCTCCCGTCTCCATCGACGATGCAAAGATCATCGCCAAAGGCTCCGCAATCTCCTCCCTCGCCTCCCACAGTAACCTGGGGTACATCCCATCCGGTCCCGGCGACTTACCAACCTTGATGCCATTCAATAGTTCCAACACATCCTCTTTCTTTATGTCCACATGCTCGATCCTTTCTGTCCACCGCAAACCAGCAGTACAACCACCCAGATCCCTTTCCACCGTGAATACCGAGGTAAAGTATTCATTAAGCAGCTCCGCCATTTCTAACGGTTCCGCACAAACTTTTCCCCCTTCACCTTTTAAGGGTCCTATGCCTTCACATCTCATCCTTTTACTCTTGACATATTTGTAGAAAGCCTTGGGATTCTCCTTAATCTTACCCGCCAAGGTCTTCTCATGACCCCTTCTCGCTCTCCTAATTTCCTTCTTAAGCTCCTTCCTACATCCCGTATACTCCTCTAAATCCTTAACACCTCCTAGCTCTCTGAACCTTCTGTACGCCTCTCTTTTCTTATTCACCAGGTTCATCACAACCTTCGTGCACCACGGTTCCCGTACCCTACCAACACCCCCCTGTCTCATCGGAACGTTGTCATGCAGAGCTCCAGACAAACATTCCTTGAAAATCCTCCACTTTCCTTCGGTACTTTTCCCCAAGAATGCCTCCTTCCAATTTACCCGTCTAATTTCCTCCCTGATGACACTGTATTTCCCTTTACTCCAGAGAAACACTTTCCTAGCCTGCCTGATCCTATCTCTTTCCAATGCTATCGTGAAGGAGATAGAATTATGATCGCTATCCCCAAGATGCTCACCCACTGAGAGATCCTCCACCTGTCCAGGTTCATTAGCCAGCACCAGATCAAGTACAGCCTCTCCTCTAGTAGGCTTATCCACATACTGTGTCAGGAAACTCTCCTGGACACACCTAACAAACTCCTCTCCATCCAAACCCCTAGCCCTAGGGATATTCCAATCTATGTTTGGGAAATTAAAATCTCCCATCACGACAACTCTGTTATTCCTACATCTCTCCAGGATCTGTTTCCCCATCTGCTCCTCAACATCTCTGTTACTATTGGGCGGCCTATAGAAAACACCCAGCAACGTTACCGACCCCTTCCTGTTCCTCACCTCCACCCACAGAGACTCCGTAGTCAATCCCTCCACGGCGTCCACCTTCTCTACAGCCGTGACACTATCCCTGATCAACAGTGCCACTCCCCCCCCTCTCTTGCCTCCCTCCCTGTCCTTCCTGAAACATCTAAAACCCGGCACCTGAAGCACCCAGTCCTGTCCCTGAGACATCCAAGTTTCCATAATGGCCACCACATCACAATTCGAAGCAGCAATCCACGCTCTAAGCTCATCCACTTTATTCACTACACTCCTGGCATTAAAATAGACACATCTCAGACCTTCAGCCTGAGCACTTCCCTTCTCCATCACTCGTCTAACCTCCCTCTTACCCTGTTTACATTCCTTATCTATTTGCGAGCTAACCTCCTCGCTCTCAGTCCCCTCATTTCGATTCCCTCCCCCCAACCTTTCTAGTTTAAAGTCTCTCCAGTAGCCTTAGCCAACCTTCCCGCCAGGATATTGGTCCCCCTGGGATTCAAGTGCCACCCGTCTTTTTTAAACAGGTCACACCTGCCCCTAAAGAGGTCCCAATGATCCAAGTACCCAAATCCTTGTCCCTTGCTCCAGTCCCTCAGCCACGCATTCATTCTCCACCGATTCCTGTTCTCACTCTCCCGCAGCACAGGCAGCAATCCCGAGATTACTACTTTTGCATTCCTCTTTCTCAGCTGTCTACCTAACTCCCTATATTCTCTTTTCATGACCCCTTCCCTCTTCCTACCTATGTCAGCAGTACCTATATGCATCACGACCTTCGGCTCCTCTCCCTCCCCCTTCAGGATTTCTGGGACTCGACCAGAGACATCCCGGACCCCTGCACCAGGGAGGCAAACCACCATCCGAGAGTCCCAGTGCATTAACTTCATGGCAAAAATACTGTGGGGGCCAGAATATGGAAATAAGGAGCAGAAATTGAGGCAAAACCTCACCACGTCTGACAGATAGCCCAGTGATATTATCACTAGACTCTTTATCCAGGAATTCAGCTCATGTTCTGGGGAGCCGGGCTTGAATCCCGTCATGGTAGATAGTGGAATTTCATAGAATCATAGGATCCCCACAGTGCAGGAGGAGGCCATTCAGCCCATCGAATCTGCACCAACAACAATCCCACTTCACGCCCTATCCCCATTACCCCACACATTTACCCCGCTTATCCCTCTAACCTACACATCCCGGGACACTCAGGGGAAATTTCGCCTGGCCAATTCACCTGACACGCACATCTCTGGAGTGTGGGAGGAAACCGGAGCACCCGGAAGAAACTCACGCAGACACGGGGAGAACGTGCAAACTCCGCACAGACAGTGACCCAAGCTGGGAATCGAACCCTGGAGCTGTGAGGCAGCAGTGCTAACCACTGTGCCACCGTGCCATGATTCAATAAAAAATATCTGGAATTAAGAATCGACTGATGACCATGAAACCATTGTCGACTGTCAGAAAAACCCATTCTGGTTTACTAATGTCTGGCACAGTGGCACAGTGGTTAGCACTGCTGTCTCACAGTGCCAGGGACCCGGGTTCGAGTCCCGGCTTGGGTCACTGTCTGTGCGGAGTTTGCACATTCTCCCCGTGTCTGTGTGGGTTTCCTCTGGGTGCTCCGGTTTCCTCCCACAGTCCGAAAGACGTGCTGGTTAGGTACATTGCCCGTGCTAAATTCTCTGTCAGGGGACCCGAACAGGCGCCAGAGTGTGGTGACTAGGGGATTTTCACAGTAACTTCTTTGCAGTGTTAATGTAAGCCTTACTTGATTTTGAGCCTCTCAGTTGCAGTCCAGTAATAAAAGATGATGGAAGTCCAGCTTTTTCACAAACTCACTTTATTCTCTTTTATAACTCCACACACAACACACCCAACAGCCAGTGCCACCTGTAGCCCCTTCATATATCCCGGTGAGTACTACTACACAATTAACATACAAACTAGGTCTAAAGTGGAAGGTTGCAGTTAACCCATTCCTAACACTTGTGACACTGATAAATAAACCTCTTACACTTCCTTTTGGGAAGGAAATATGTCAATGCTCAAGTTCTGTGGTACCAGATGACAATTTAATTTAAATTCAGCCGCCATCAGATTGGAACCCATACCCCCAGTGCATTAATCAGTGATGTTGCCATTATAACACCTTTGCCCCTCTCCACAATCTACGTCCTAACACTAATTACCCGCCATTGCTCCATGATTCTTAATGTCTTTATCTATCACGGATCTATTCATCTCAATTGTCCCCGGGATCTGGGGCAGAATGTTCCAGATTGTTTTTTTTATTTGTTCATGGTGTTGCGAAGTTGGTGTTTTTTTGTACTTTGAAACAAAGGGAAGATACGGGTGCATATAGAGTACACAAAGTGAAATATTATATTGAGAGGCTAGGCAGTAGTGTTGCCAAGACAACAGGCTGTTTTTGAATTTTGCCCAATCAGTTTAAACTCGGCACTTAGTTAACAGCAGCCTATTAGATTTAAATTTGATGCTTTGGTGATGAGAACCAATCCTATTGTGGGGATGCTGGTATGTCTTCAGGGGTATGAGAGCCAGCAACTGCTGTTTGCCATGGCTCACTGCTTTAGAGAGAGAGACAGACAGGGAGACAGAGATAGACAGACAGACAGACAGCAATTACTCTCTGTCAGCAACTGCTCTCTCTGCCACAGCTCAAAGCCTCATCTCAATAGAAAAGGTAACGAAAGAAACCAGAGATTTCAGACCGAAGAAAGAAGTAAGAATACCGAAGATTCCGGAAGATAAAACCTGGTAGTATTTTGAGTGACTAAAAATCATTCATTTTTTTTTGTTAGTAAGTGGGAATAGTAATTACCTAAACAGCATTCCATTAGAATAGTGTTTGATTCGGTTTGTTAATAGTTTGGTTAACTTGTTCCCTGTTAGTTAGATAAATTAAGTGTTATTTGTTGATTTTACAGAGGGAGTTATTTTGATTTAACCACTAAAAGTTGCTGGAGAGCCGATTGTACTATTTCTCACACACTTATAATAGATTATAAGGTGGGTACTCCTCTCAGAGTGGTTAGGTATCAGCTCTCAGAAAGGGGCCCAACCTCCCCCTCGTGGGCATTTCAGGCTGATCCAGAATTTATTGCCCATCTGAGGGTATTTAAGAGAGACAGCCACATTGTTTACAGCATGGAAACAGGCCCTTCGGCCCAACTTGTCCATGCTGCCCTTTGTTTAAAAAAAATCCCTAAACTAATCCCAGTTGCCTGCATTTGGCCCATATCCCTCTATACCCATCTTACCCATGTAACTGTCTAAATGCTTTTTAAAAGACAAAATTGTACCCGCCTCTACTACTACCTCTGGCAGCTTGTTCCAGACACTCACCACCCTCTGTGTGAAAAAATTGCCCCTCTGGACACTTTTGTATCTCTCCCCTCTCACCTTAAACCTATGCCCTCTAGTTTTAGACTCCCCTACCTTTGGGAAAAGATATTGACTATCTAGCTGATCTGTGCTCCTCATTATTTTATAGACCTCCATAAGATCACCTCTCAGCCTCCTACTTTCCAGAGAAAAAAGTCCCAGTCTATCCAGCCTCTCCTTGTAATTCAAACCATCAAGTCCCGGTAGCATCCTAGTAAATCTTTTCTGCACTCTTTCTAGTTTAATAATATCCTTTCTATAATAGGGTGACCAGAATTGCACACAGTATTCCAAGTGTGGCCTTATCAATGTCTTGTACACAGCGGTTGAAGTCACATACAGGCCAGACCAGGTAAAGACGGCAGGTTTCTTTCCCTAAAGGGACAGTAGGGAACCAGATGGCTTTTTCCAACAATCGTAAATGGTCTCATGGTCATCGTTGGACTATTAATTCCAGATTTTTTTCACCGAATTCAAACTTGCCCACCTGCCGAGGTGGGATTCGAACCCGGGTCCCCAGAGCATTACCCTGGGTCTCTGGATTAAAGTCCAGTGACAATACCACTCTGCCATCGCCTTCCCCATATACCCTTTGTGAGAGAAGGTACTTCTTGGTTCACTCCTGAACTGCCTTATTCAGATTTTGAGATTGCATTTCATCATTTTTTAATTCCCCACCAGAGGAGATAGTCCCGTTGGATCTATCCTTGAATCCTTCTTTAAACAATTTGGTCAGTTCACACTATCAAGACTCAAGCTTAGTCTGTGATGGCATGTCTTCATATATTTAACCATCTAAGTTCTGGCATTGATTACAAGAGCAGGATATACTGCGGAGGCTTCAGAAGGCTCTGGTCAGACCCCATTTAGAATATTGTGAGTAATTTTGGGTCCGGATCTGAGGAAGAATATGCTGGCCCTGGAGAGGATGCAGAGGAGCTTCACGGGAATGAAAGATTTGGCGTATAAGGAGCGTTCGAGGATTCTGGGTCCGTACTTGATGGAATTTAGAAAAGGATGATGGGAGGATCTCATTAAAACTTAGAACACTGAAAGGCCTGGATAGAGTGGACGTGGGGAAGATGTTTCCATTAGTCGGAGAGACTAGGATCCGAGGGCACAGCCTCAGAGTAAAGGGACAACCCTTCAGAACCGAGATGAGGAGGAATTTCTTCAGCCAGAGGGTGATGAATGTGTGGAATTCATTGCCCCAGAAGGCTGTGGAGGCCGGGTATTTAAGACAGAGTTCGATGGGTTTTTGATTGGTAAGGGGATCAAAGGTTACGGGGAAAAGGCGGGAGAATGGAGTTGAGAAACCTACCAGCCATGATTGAATGGTGGAGCAATTTGATGGGCCGAATGGCCTAATTACACTCCTGTATCTTATGGTCTTATGATATCATGGATCACTAATTGAAACCAGTATTCCCTCTCTGAGACACAGGGCCCAGAAGTGAACACTAAATTCCAAATGGACTTTGACCGAACCTAACATTGTGACTGAGTTCTTTGACATGACATTGTACAAGAAAAGTAAGCCCCATGCATCAAAACTCGAATCCCCTGGAGATGTGAAGCTGTCTCTCCCTATTAATAACATCTGAGTCTCTGCTCACATCTCTTTGTTTATTCTTGCTCGTCCCATGTTCCTCGGTGCCCCTCTCTCTTTCTCAGCATCAACACTCTGTATCACACAATGCTTCCTGTTCCAAAATAGCCTCATTGTTGCTCATAGAATCATACCATCCCTATAGTGCAGAACGAGGTCATTCGGCCCATCGAGTCTGCACCAACCACAATCCCACCCAAGCCCTATCCCCGGAACCCCATGTATTACCCTAGCTAGTTCCCCTGACACTAAGGGGCAATTTATCATGGCCAATCCACCTAACCCGCACAGCTCTGGAGACTGGGTGGAAACCGGAGCACCCGGAGGAAACCCACGCAGACACAGGGAGAACGTGCAAACTCCGCACAGACAGTGAGCTGAGGCCGGAATTGAACCTGGGTCCCTGGCGCTGTGAGGCAGCAGTGCTAACCACTGTGCCGCCCTGCTGCCTCTAATGGATTGACAACACAAGAATGATAAAAGTGTCTTAGTTGGCATGATTTTGGGGCTGGGAACCATTTGGAAATCATTATTAAATGTGAATCTTGAACAGGCTTTTAACTTTCTTATTAACACATTCACAGGGTGTGGGTGTCGCTGGCTAGACCAACATTTATTGCCTATCCTTAATTGCCCCTTGAGAAGGGGGTGGGTAAGCTGCCTTCTTGAACCACTGCAGTCCCTGTGGGTACACCCACAGTGCTGTTAGGAGGGAGTTCCAGGACTTCGAACCAGCGACTGCGAAGGAACGGCCGATATATTTCCAAGTCAGGATGGTGAGTGGTTTGGAGGGGAACTTGCAAGTGGTGGTGTTCCCATGTTTCTGCTGCCCTTGTCCTTCTAGATGGTTGTGAGTTTGGAAGGTGCTATCTAAGGAGTTTATTTTAAAGTTTTTAAAAAAGCTTATTTATTAGTCACAAGTAAGGCTTACATTAACACTGCAATGACGTCACTATGAAATTCCCCTAGTCGCCACACTCTGGCAACTGTTCGGGTCAATCCTCCTAACCCGCACCTCTTTGGACTGTGGGAGGAAACCGGAGCACCCGGAGGAAACTCACGCAGACACGGGGAGAACGTGCAAACTCCACACAGACAGTGACCCAAGTCGGGAATTGAACCCGGGTCCCTGGCGCTGTGAGGTAGCAGTGCTAACCACTGTGCCACCGTGCCACCCACAGCGTTAGTGAGTTGCTGCAGTGCATCTTGTAAATAGTGCCGCCTGCTGCCAATGTGCCTCAGTGGTAGATGGAGTGAATGTTTGTGGAACGGGTGCCAATCAAGTTGCTTTGTCCTGGATGGTGTTGAGTTTCTTGAGTGATGTTGGAGCTGCACCCATCCAGGCAAGTGGGGAGTATTGTCTTAACTGGCAACATCTCCCCCCCTACTCACCTGACCTATCATCCCAATTAACATTGCAGACACCATAAAGGAAAGAAATAGTTTCCAGTCGACTCTGCCGCAAGAACAGAAGTAAACAACCCGAATGGTTCTCGGACGCTGTTCATCATGTCCGGAGCGGTTGCCTACGGCATCAGTGTGGTGGACCTCAGTTGTGCCTTTGTCCTATATGGACCACCGTTGTGTGTGTTTGTCATACCTGGACACATCCCCTTCCAGTTTGGTTCCTCCCCTCAGCACCTAGTATAAAGGTGGCTGTCTCCTCCCCCTTGTTCAGTCCAGGTCGGTTAATTGTTGGGATCTGCTCCTGATTCTGTTGTGAATAAAAGCCTACACTTATATTGGCATATCGGTAGTCTTTCGCCTTATTGATAGTGCATCAATCAGCAGAAACGTTTTGGCCGTAGCTCAGTCGGTAACACCCTCATCGCTGAGTCAGAAAGTTAATGGGTTCAACTCCGCACTCCAAAGACTTGGGCACCATATCCAGGCTGAGGCAATGCTGAGGGAATGCTGCACTGTCACATCTCCCTTCTTTCAGATGAGGGGCCCCTCTCGGCGGGGGGGGGGGGGGGATGTAAAAGATGCCATTGTTTTGGAGAATGATGGGAGGGTTCTCCCCACGGTCCTGGCCAGTACATCTCCCCCAGCCAACTTCACCAAAAAAAAACAGATTATCTGGCCGTGCGCTTTGAGGGATTTTGCTGCATGCTAATTGGCTGTCGTATCCCACACAAGTTCCACACACTTTCCGCTTTGCTGGGCGCCTTCGGTCCGTCCGCAAGCAGAACCCAGTCCTCCTGCCGCTTGCCATTTTGACACGCCACCCTGCTCCCCTGTCCACGTGTCTGTCCTGGGCCTTTTGCAATATTCTAGCGAACCCCAACGCAAACTGGAGGAAGAGCACCTCATCTTCCGATTGGGCACTCAACAGCCTTCGGGACTGAGCCTATCGGTATCCGTCTGTAAAATCTTTATATCCTCTTCACTGCCTGCTTTCCCACCTGAGTATCATTCCCAATGAGTCCAACAACTTCAGAGCATCAATTCCCCCCAACACCCTCACCCCATCTCCATTTATTTTATTACATTTCTTGTTTTCATCTCATTCATCCATTTATATCACTTTTTATCCTCATATTTATTATTTTCCATCGTGTTTTGCAACATTGTGTCCCCCCCCTCGGGTCAACTGGCACATGCCTCACGTTGCCTCTGATGAGCTCTTCCTCTGCTCTGCCATTGACACATTCCGATCACTTAATGGACGCTCTTAACACCTTTCTCAGCCTTTATCATTACAATTTACATTCCCTTTGTCCAATTACCACATCCCCCCCCCCCCCCCCCGCACCCTCAGAGGATAAATCTTGTCCTATTTTCTTTATCTTTCTCTCTGACGAAGGGTCATCCAGACTCGAAACGTTGGCTCGATTCTCTCTCCACAGATGCTGTCAAAACATTTTCCAGCATTTTCTGTTCTTATTTCAGATTCCAGCATCTACGGTATTGTTTTGCTTTGATTTGATTATGTCACATGCATTAGTATGCAGTGAAAAGTATTATTTATTTCTTGCACGTTATACAAAGCATACCGTTCATAGAGAAGCAAAGGGGAGAGTCATAGAAACCCTACAGTACAGAAAGAGGGCATTCGGCCCATCGAGTCTGCACCGATCACAATCCCACCCAGGCCCTACCCCCATATCCCGACACATTTACCCGCTAATCCCTCTAACCTACGCATCTCAGGACACTAAGGGCAATTTTTAGCATGGCCAATCAACCTAACCCGCACATCTTTGGACTGTGGGAGGAAACCGGAGCACCTGGAGGAAACCCACGCAGACACGAGGAGAATGTGCAAACTCCACACAGACAGTGATCCAAGCCGGGAATCGAACCCAGGTCCCTGGAGCTGTGAAGCAGCAGTGATAACCACTGTGCCACCGTGCCACGCCGCAGAATGTAGTGTTACAGTCACAGCTAGGGTATAGAGAACAATTGTCTACTTTTATACTCCTGTCCTTTAGCAATAAATGCCAACATCCCATTTGCCTTTTTTATCGCGTGCTGCACCTGCATACCGACATTCTGTGATTCATGAACACAGACACCCAGATCCCTCTGCCCGGAATCATTTTGAATCTGCTTTCCACTTGGGTAACAACTTGTCTATCCATTTTTTCTGCCAAAATGGACAACCTCACACTTACCCACATTAAACTCCATCTGCCAAATCTTGGCCCATTCTCCGAGCCTATCTCTATCTGACTGTAAAACCTTTATCTCCCCTTCACTGCCTGCTTTCCCACCTATTTTAGTACCATCCGCACATTTTGCAATGTTACACTCTGTCCCTGCTTGCAGGTCATTTACACACATTGTCGAGGTCCAAGTATTTTACCACTCCGCTCGCCACGGGAATCGGAGCGGGCGAGGGGCGGACAATGGTAAGGTCTGTTGACCTCCAGCAGGATTTTACAGTTTCACGTCAAGCAAGGCTGTAAAATTCTGCTCCCCGTGTCTGCGTGGGTTTCCTCCGGGTTCTCCAGTTTCCTCCCACAGCCCAAAGATGTGCAGGTGAGGTGGATTGGCCATGCTAAATTGTCCCTTAGTGTCCCAAGATGTGCGGGTGAGGTGGATTGGTCATGCTAAATTGTCCCTTAGTGTCCCGGGATGTGTAGTTTAGGTGGATTGGCCATGCTAAATTGCCCCTTAAAGTTTATTTATTAGTCACAAGTAAGCCTTACATTAACACTGCAATGAAGTTACTGTGAAAATCCCCTAGTTGCCACACTCCAGCGCCTGTTCGGGTACACTGAGGGAGAATTTAGCACGGCCAATGCACCCTAACCAGCACGTCTTTCAGACTGTGGGAGGAAACCAGAGCACCCGGAGGAAACCCATGCAGACACGGGGAAAATGTGCAAACTCCGCACAGACAGTGACCCAAGCCGGGAATCGAACCCAGGTCCCTGGCGCTGTGAGGCAGCTGTGCTAACCACTGTGCTACCCTTTAGTGTCCAAAGACGTGCAGGTTAGGTGGATTAGCCATGGTTACTGGGACAAGGCAGACGGAAGGATCTGTGTAAGATGCTCTTCTGGAGAGTCAGTGCAGACTCGATGGGCTGAATGGCCTCCCTCTGCCCTGTCGGGATTCTATGGTTCTCTGATAGTTATGGCCTTATGGTCTAATCAGGGACAGATTATCTGATGATGGTTGCACTGCCCCTTGTGGTAGCTTGCTGCTCATACAGCCCATGTCACAGCATTGGCTACACTTCAAACGCATGCTATTGGCAGCAAAGCACATTGGGAAATCCTGAGGCTCTGAAAGGCGCTAGACGAATGGAATTTTTTACTTCTGCCAGGCCAGCACTCTGGTGGGTGAAGGTGAAAGTCTATCCCAGAGTGTTCTTTCTCAGGGCTGTCGCGTCCTCAGAATACAAACATAAACCACACTGAGGATGTAAACTGCAGCAGACTTTATCGACCTTTGTCATTTTGTTGCTCAGGTCCGTGATCAGTATATTAATTATGTATTTAAAATGATGAAGGTTCACATCTGGCCTCAGCAGCGCATTATAAATAATGGCTGGCTCCTGGCCAGATAGTCCCTGGATCGCAAAGCACTGGCGACTTCCTGCAAGCTGTGCCCAGCTTACCCTCGAATTCCATCTTTTACTCTCGTTCCACACTTCTGAAACTTCATTCTAACTCTTTTAAACTCTCTATAACAATGCTTTAATTCCAATCGCTTACAGATTTGGCACGGGGGCGGCACGGTGGTTAGCGCTGCTGCCTCATAGCGCCAGGGTCCCGGGTTCGATTCCCGGCTTGGGTCACTGTCTGTGTGGAGTCTGCACATTCTCCCCATGTCTGCGTGGGTTTCCTCCGACTGCTCTGGTTTCCTCCCACATTCTGAAAGACGTGCTGGTTAGGGTGCATTGACCCGAACAGGTGCCGGACTGTGGCGCCTGGGGGAATTTCACAGTAACTTCATTGCAGCGTTAATGTAAACCTTATTGTGACTAATGAATAAACTTTACTTTAAAATTTGCTCTTTCTCTACACCCTAGCTATGATTGTAACACCACATTCTGCACTCTCCTGTTTCCTTCTCTATGAATGGTATGCTTTGTCTGTATAGCGTGCAGGAAACAATACTGTTTATGTTTGAAGTTTTTAGTTATTAGTCACAAGTACATTAACACTGCAATGAAGTTACTGTGAAATTCCCCTAGTCGCCACACTCCAGCGCCTGTACGGGTCAATGCACCCTAACCAGCACGTCTTTCAGACTGTGGGAGGAAACCGGAGCACCCGGAGGAAACCCACACAGACAGTGACCCAAGCTGGGAATCGAACCTGGGTCCCTGGCGCTGTGAGGCAGCAGTAGCACTGTATGCTAATACATGTGACAATAATAAATCAAATCAAAACAAATCAAATCAAAAATAACTCAGGGGACGTGTGTGTGCCATAGAATCCCCACAGTTCCGAAGGAGGCCATTTGGCCCATTGGGTCTGCACCGACTCTCCGGAAGAGCATCCCATCGCCCCTGCCTTGGTGAGGTTGAATAGTGGAGAGATTCCTCTCTCTCTTTCTTGCTGCCTTCCATTATTGGTGGTCCAACCAGGCAAGAGGCAGCAGAGCAAGAGAGAAAATGCTGGAAAATCTCAGCAGGTCTGGCAGCATCTGTAAGGAGAGAAAAGAGCTGACGTTTCGAGTCCAGACGACCCTTTGTCAAAGCTAAAAGGCATAGAAAGTGGGAGATATTTATACTGCAGGGAATGGAAGATGAGTCATAGTCACAGAAACCAGGGGAAAGGCTGCTAATGGCAGCCCATAGAGAGAACAGAAAGTGTGAATGGTCAAAGAAGAGGCTGTGGACACTCCCGCCCACTTCCTGACCGTCCCGACAACACAAACACACCTCAAGGCAATCATGGTACTAAGGCCTGCATGGGGTGGTCTTGTGGCGCAGTGGATTCGCGTCCCTGCCTCTGAGCCAGAAGCTCCGAGTTCGAGTCCCACGCCAGCACTTGATGGCCAAGGAAGAAGTGTTCATAACGCGGCCAAACAGATTGAGTGTTAACCTGTAAAATCCTTCCAAACGCGCCGATGGCTGGCGGTGAGAGCGGGAGAGACTCCTGGTCATCCACGCTTGATGTGGAATGGCACCCCCTCAAGCTATAAGCCCCCTGGTGACAGACTAGCGACCTGTTCCGGGAATTACTAGCTATGGAAACAGATGAAAATCTGCCTTAGTGCGCCACTGCGTGCAGGAAGAGAATCGGAATTGCCCTGTCTGAATGGCCGATGGCTGATTAGAACTTTTTAGCAGCTGTGTGATGGTCTGAGCTCCGGGTCAGGAGATTGGGGGCTGAGGACCCATTGTGAGGATCAGTACGAGATCCCAGGGCACTGCTGGGGGTGTGCTGTGCTGCCAAAGATACGAACCAGGATTATCCCATCTCGTTCGCCCTGCCACTGCTGCGAGCGGCAATGAAGGATTTGGCACTCAGCCAAAACTCCATTCACTGCAGTGGGAACGGAGCATCCCAGTCCCACCCATTCACAACTGGGCACGAACAAACCTGTGGGGTTATTTTGAAGGGCAAGTTTCAGTTTTATCTATTAGTGTCACATGTCAGCTTACATTAACACTGCAATGAAGTTACTGTGAAAATCCCCTAGTCACCAGTGTGCAGGTACACTGAGGGAGAATTTAGCACGGCCAATGCACCCGAACCAGCACATCCTTTGGACTGTGGGAGGAAACCGGAGCACCCGGAGGAAACCCACGCAGACATGGGGAGAACGTGCAGACTCTGCACAGACAGTGACCCAAGCCGGGAATCGAACCCGGGTCCCTGACGCTGTGAGGTAGCAGTGCTAACCACTGTGCCAACGTGCCGCCCAAGATTGTTAGAACATGAGTGTGTAATGACTCCAGGTGTGGGTGGCCCCTCACTCACTGAGATGAAAAGGCAGCCTGATGTTTATTCGGTGCTGGGAAGTCCCCTATCACCCTGTCATTGGGAGCCCGTACACTGTCCTTAATTGGTCACAATGTCTGTCCGCTGGCCATTTAGGGAGAATCACAGTTGCTTGACTGTTCCCCACAGAGTGCAGCCTTCTGAGCCTCCCTTTGACCTTGACGGCAGTGATCCTACCCTAGCGTCACTGACCACGGTCCCAAATTAAGGGCTGCCTTTTAACCTCTTTCCTAAACTCGGGGACATCAGACAGAAGAAGCAGAAGGAGGTTTTTTGCTGCTCTTCAGAGGCATCACCCCCACACTGTTTGTGCCTTGGCACCTGGAGTTCATGTGGGTTGCGGCGATGCAGATGGCGGCGCAGGAAGGATTTACAGTAAGCAGCAGTGGCTACGTCAACTCAGCAGATGAGCGCATCTGAATATTGTCCCTCTCTCGCTTCCTGGTCCCGGGATCCTTATTCCCTGAGAAAGGGACAGGAGCTGCTTATCTCTTTCCCAATGAGAGCAGATAAAAAGAACTGGAAAGTTCAATAGAAAGTCACCTCAATCCCTGAGGTTTCGAACATCCAAGGGTTCGGATGCATGGATCACTTACCTCAGATGTTTGAAAATCTCTAGCCGTGTGTGGTATTAAACCACACACAACAGCAATGTTCCATTTGATCCACTAGTCTTTGTTGATGTTACAACCTTCGGCCCATTGAAGCTCTTTAGTAGAGTCATCCAAAATCAGTTTTCTCAGGTTCAATGGTTCAATTGTTTCCTGTCTGATTATGTGAGTCTGGTAACTGATCTGTGCTCACTGCACTTGATTGGTTAAACCTGGGTGTTGACTCAGAGCAAAGTTAACAGACACCTCAGAAGCTACTAAAAGTTAAGAGCTGAAACACGGTAATGATATCTTAAATCAGTGAATAAAACTTTAAATACAGTTACTGCACAGTTAGAAACTCAAGTATCTCTGAATTTATCTCAGGTAAATCAAATATATCAAACAGACAAGTTTCACTGACTCCCTCTCTCTTCCTGTATTTTTCTATGCTTCACATATTTATCAACTCTTCACCTGAAAACGGAAAAGGTGTCTACCTGAACCCCCACCCCAGCTTCTCCAACAATCCACTGCACAAATCATAGAACATTCTAGAAAGTCACAGAGAGCAGAAAGGACAGGTTCATGTTTCAGGTGGATACTCTGTGCCAGAGGTACTAGGAATAGTCCCTTGCTTTTATCTAATTTCTGGATCTACTTTCATTTTCCTGTTTGACTTAGTGTGTGTGTGTGAGTGTGTGTGTGTGAGTGTGAGTGTGTGTGTGTCTCAGTGAGTGTGTGTGTGTGTCTGAGTGACCGTGTGTGAGTGTGTGTGAATGTGTGTGTGTGTGAGTGTGTGTGTGTGAGTGTGTGTGTCTCAGTGAGTGTGTGTGTGTGTCTGAGTGACCGTGTGTGAGTGTGTGTGAATGTGTGTGTGTGTGTGTCTCAGTGAGTGTGTGTGTGTGTCTGAGTGAGTATGTGTGAGTGTGTGTGAATGTGAGTGTGCGTGAGTGTGTGAATGTGTGTGTCTGAGTGAGCGAGTGCAAGTGTGTGTGAATGTGTGTGTGTGTGAGTGTGTGTGTGTCTCAGCAAGTGTGTGTGAGTGTGTGTGTCTGAGTGAGTGTGTGTGTGTCTGAGTGAGTATGTGTGAGTGTGTGTGTGTGGCTTAGTGAGTGTGTGTGAGAGTGTGTGTGTGTGTGTGTGTGAGTGAGTGTGTGTGTGTGTATATCTGAGTGAGTATGTGTGCGTGTGAGTGTGTGTATGTCTGAGTGAGTATGTGTGTGTGAGTGTGTGTGTGTCTGAGTGAGTATGTGTGTGTGTGTGAGTGTGTGTGTGTCTGAGTGAGTATGTGTGTGTGTGTGTATGCGTGCAGGTTAAAATCACCTACAAGTTGTGACTATGACAGCGGGGCTTACATTAGTCTGGACATCTGAAAAATAATCTAGGTCATGGGGCCAAGAAGGAGACAAAGTGCCTGAAATTTCCTGGAAATTGTTGATGTAACTATAGTGTAGTTTATTAAAAGGAAAAGAAGAAAAGAAAATAAGGACTTATAATAAGGAAGTCCGCTGTCTTCAAGGCAGAATGGAATGCTCCCCACTTGCCTGGATGGGTGCAGCTCCAATAACACTCACGAAGCTCGACACCATCCAGGACAAAGCAGCCCCACTCGATTGGCACCACATCCACAAACATTCACTCCCTCCACCACCGACACTCAATGGCAACCGTGTGTACCATCTACAAGATGCATGACAGGGACTCACCAAGATTCTTTAGACAATGCCTTCCAAACACATGACCACTTCCATCTAGAAGGACAAGGGCAGCAGATACATGGGAACACCACCACCTGCAAGTTCCCCTCCAAGACACTCACCATCCTGACTTGGAAATATATCACCGCTCCTTCACTGTCGCTGGGTCAAAATCCTGGAACTCCTTTCCTTAAAGCACTGTGGGTGTTCCTACACCACATGGGCTATGACAGTTCAGAAAGCGGCTCGCAGCCACCTTCTCAAGGGGCAATAAGGGATGGGCAATAAATGCTGGTGTGACCAGTGACACTCACATCCCTTAAATGAAGCTAAACAAATGATCCATTTTCACAATTATCCACATTTAGAAGCACCTAAAATCACAATGACCCATCTCCGTAATGAATAAGAGTTAAATATTAAGTCAGAATATTGTCATAAAGAACAAGGAAAACAAAGAAAATTATAATACAGGAGGCCCTTCAGCCCTCCTAGTCTGCACCGACTGAACTAAAACCCCCTGCCCTTCCGGGGACCGTATCCCTCTATTCCCATCCTATTCATGTATTTGTCAAGACGCCCCTTAAAAGTCACTACCGTATCCGCTTCCACTGGCCACCACGCCAGCGAGTTCCAGGCACCAACCACCCTCTGTGTAAAAAAACTTGCCTTGTACATCTCCTTTAAACTTTGCCCCTCGCACCTTAAACCTATGCCCCCTAGACATTGCCTCTTCCCACCCTGGGAAAAAGCTTCTGACTATCCATCCTGTTCATACCCCTCATAATCTTGTAGACTTCTATCAGGTCGCCACTCAACCTCTGTCGTTCCAGTGAGAACAAACCAAGTTTCTCCAACCTCTCCTCATAGCTAATGCCCTCCAGACCAGGCAACACCCTGGTAAATTTTTTCTGTACCCTCTCCAAAGCCTCCACATCCTTCTGATAGTGTGGTGACCAGAATTGAACACTATATTCCAAGTGCGGCCTAACTAAGGTTCTATAAAACGGCAAACATGACTTGCCAATTTTTAAACTCAATGCCCCGGCCGATGAAGGCCTTCTTGACTACCTCATCCACCTGCGTTGTGTGGAAGAAAAGAAGAAAGACTGCCATTTGCACCTTGAATAGCCTTGTACGACTTGAAGTACTTTATTGCCATATGGAAAATGTTTGAATGAAGTTACTCACCCTCGAGGAATGTCCAGGAATTGAAGATGAATTCTCTGGGACAGCAACTCGATCAAGGAAAAGAAAGGACTCGCATTTATACAGTACCTTTTTCCACCACCAGCAATGAAATACTTGGTGAAGCGCAGTCACTGTAGGGAATGGAGCAGTCAACCTGCACAGCAAGATCCCACACACACACCAGTATGGTTGATGACCAGAGAATCTGTTGTAGGACAGCTTGACTGAAAACTAACTACAGACCAGAACCTCAAAAGAATTCTCCTTTCTGTTCTAGAAAGGTCGGAGAGATGATGGTGTAGTAAGATTAGCGATCCAGAGGCCCAGACTCATGCTCAGGGGACACAAATTCAAATCCCACCCCGGAATTTTAAATTCAACTGATAAATATGGAATTGAAAGCTAGTCTCAGTGATGGTGACCATGACAACCACCATTGATTGGCGTAAAAACCCATCCGGTTTGCTAATGACCCTTCAGGGAAGGAAATCTGCCATCCTTACCCGGTCTGGCCCACACTGAGCAGACATTTCCACCCTGGGAAAAAGCCTCTGAGAGTCCACCCGATCTATGCCTCTCAGCATCTTATACACCTCTATTAGGTCTCCTCTCATCCTTCGTCTCTCCAAGGAGAAAAGACCGAGCTCCCTCAGCCTATCCTCATAAGGCATGCCACTCAATCCAGGCAACATCCTTGTAAATCTCCTCTGCACCCTTTCAATCTTTTCCACATCCTTCCTGTAATGAGGCGACCAGAACTGAGGCCCCTCGGCCCATCGAGTTTGCATCGACGCATGAAATGCCCTGACCTGTCCACCTCATCCCACTTGCCAACACTTGGCCCAAAGCCTTGAATGATATGGCACGCCAAGTACTTGTCCAGGTACTGAAAGTTTATTTATTAGTGTCACAAGAGAAGGCTTACATTAACACTGCAATGAAGTTACTGTGAAGTTCCCCTAGTCGCCATACTCCGGGCACCTATTCGGGTCAATGCACCCTAACCAGCACGTCTTTCAGAATGTGGGAGGAAACCGGAGCACCCGGAGGAAACTCACGCAGACACAGGGAGAACGTGCAAACTCCACAAAAACGTTGACCCAAGCCGTGAATCGAACCCGGGTTCCTGGCGCTGTGAGGCAGCGGCGCTAACCACTGTGCTACCGTGCTGAAGGATGTGAGGCATCCCGCTTCCACCACTCTCCCAGGCAGCGCATTCCAGACCGTCACCACCCTCTGGGTAAAAATGTTTTTCCTCAAATCCTCCATAAGCCTCCCACCCCTCGCTTTTAACTTGTGTCCCCTCCGAACTGATCCTTCAATGAAGGGGAACAGCTTCTTCCAATCCACCCTGTCCATGCCCCTCATAATCTTGAACACCCCAATCAGGTCGCTCTCAGTTTTCTCTGCTCCAGAGAAAACAACCCAAGCCTATCCAACACGAAATCTCCGAGTCAGCCAAGCTCAGCCTGAGGTGTTCAGAGCGGATTATTCCCAAACTCGGAACGCCATCCATCATTTCATCACTGACAACATCCAGCTTTGACTCACTCCCGGTTCTTCGACAAGCCTCACACAAATATAAGGAGCGGCCTCTTTAAACCGGAGAGGAGGCAGAATATTTTCACTCAGTGTGCCTTGAATGGTTGGAGCTCTCTTCCAGGGTAGGTGAAAGCAGCATCTCAAGAAGGAGATAGATAGACATCTAGGATCCAAAGCGATCTAGGAATTAGGGAGCATGCAGGACTGTGGCGTTGATTTGATTTGATTTAATTTGATTTATTATTGTCACATAGAATCATAGAAATCATAGAAACCCTACAGCACAGAAAGAGGCCATTCGGCCCATCGAGTCTGCACCGACCGCAATCCCACCCAGGCCCTACCCCCATCCCCCAACATATTTTACCCACTAATCCCTCTAACCTACACATCTCAGGACACTAAGGGGCAATTTTAGCACGGCCAATCAACCTAACCTGCACATCTTTGGACTGTGGGAGGAAACCAGAGCACCCGGAGGAAACCCACGCAGACACGAGGAGAATGTGCAAACTCCACACAGACAGTGACCCAAGGCGGGAATCGAACCCAGGTCCCTGGAGCTGTGAAGCAGCAGTGCTAACCACTGTGCTACCGTGCCGCTCACGTATTAGCATACAGTGAAAAGTATTGTTTCTTGCGCGCTCTACACACAAAGCATACCATTCATAGAGTACATAGATTTGATTTATCGTTGTCACATGTATTGGGATACAATGAAAAGTATTGTTTCTTGCGCGCTCGACACACAAAGCATACCATTCATAGAGTACATAGATTTGATTTATCATTGTCACATGTATTGGGATACAATGAAAAGTATTGTTTCTTGCACGCTATACCGACAAAGCATACCGTTCATAGAGAAGGAAATGAGAGAGTGCAGAATGTAGTGTTACAGTCATAGCTAGGGTGTAGAGAAAGATCAACTTAATGCAAGGCAGGTCCATTCAAAAGTCTGATGGCAGCAGGGAAGAACTTGTTCTTGAGTCGGTTGGTACGTGACCTCAAACTTTTGTATCTTTTTCCTGACGGAAGAAGGTGGAAGAGGGTATGTCCGGGGTGCGTGGGGTCTTTTTCCGAGGCAGCGGGAAGTGTAGACAGAGTCAATGGATGGGAGGCTGGTTTGCGTGATGGACTGGGCTATGTTTACTGTACATTCTTGCAGTCTTGGTCAGAGCAGGAGCCGTACCAAGCTGTGATACATCTGGAAAGGATGCTTTCTACGCTGCATCTGTAAAATTTGGTGAGAGTCATAGCGGACATGCCGAACTTCCCTTGCCTTCTGAGAAAGTAGAGGTGTTGGTGGGCTTTCTTAACTATAGTGCTGGCATGGAGGGACCAGGACAGGTTGTTGGTGATCTGGACACCTAGAAACCTAAAGGTCTCGACCAATTCCACTTCGTCCCCACAGGGGCATGTTTTCCACTGCGCTTCCTGAAGTCGATGACTATCTCCTTTGTTTTATTGATATTGAGGGAGAGATTATTGTCATCACACCAGTTTATATTTTGTATGCTTAACCTTTGCTGGGTGCACTGTGGTAGATATAGACTTGATGTGGAGATGCCGGCGTTGGACTGGGGTGAACACAGTAAGAAGTCTCACAACACCAGGTTAAAGTCCAACAGGTTTATTTGGTAGCAAAAGCCACGAGCGTTCGGAACAGGCTGTCCCTTCGTCAGGCGGGTGGGAGTTCTGATTACAAACAGGGCACAAAGACACAAACTCAATTTCCATGAATAATGATTGGAATGTGAGCCTTTACAGCTCATCAAGTCTTAAAGGTACAGACAATGTGTACAGACAATACTTAATGCTCCCTCCACTCACATTGTCTGTACCTTTAAGACTTGATTAGCTGTAAAGGCTCACATTCCAATCATTATTCATGTAAATTAAGTTTGTGTCTTTGTGCCCTGTTTGTAATCAGAACTCCCACCCAACTGACGAAGGGACAGCCTGTTCCGAAAGCTCGTGGCTTTTGCTACCAAATAAACCTGTTGCACTTTAACCTGGTGTTGTTAGACTTCTTACTGTAGATATAGACTCACAGACATAGACTCCCTACAGTGCAGAAGGAGGCCATTCGGCCCATTGAGCCTGCACTGACAACAATCCCACCTAGACCCTATCACCATAACCCCATACCCTGTTAAACCACCTGATACTAAGGGTCAATTTAGCACGGCCAATCAACCTAACCTGCACATCTTTCAGACTGTGGGTGGAAACTGGAGCACCCGGAGGAAACCCACGCAGACACGGGTAGGACGTGCAGACTCTGCACAGTCAGTGACCCAAGCCGGGAATCGAACCTGGGTCCCTGGTACTGCGAGGCAGCAGTGCTAACCACTGTGCCACCCTGCAATTTCACATAGGATGTGCTGACTGGGCCAGAATTTGTTGCCCATCCCTAATTGCCCCTTGAGAAGGTGGTGGGTGAGCCGCCATCTTGAACTGCTGCAGCCCACATGGTGAAGGTACATCCACAGTGCTGTTAGGGAGGGAGTTCCAGGATTTTGACCCAGTGACTGTGAAGGCACATCGATATATTTCCAAGTCAGGATGACGGAGGGGAACTTGCAGGTGGTGGTGTGCTGGTGTTTCCCATGTATCTGCTGCCCTTATCATGGGCAGGGTTAAAGGTCACAGGGTTTGGGAAGGTGTCATTGAAGGACGTTTATGAGAGAGGTAAAGAGAGATAGAGTGGCGGGCGGCTGGGATTTCTGTGGGTGATGCTCAACTACAGCTCTAAGTATGTGAGGAAAAAATGAGCCAGTAACCGCTTCTGTCAACATCCTCTTCATTGGCACGCCATTCATCACCGGGATACAGTGCGCGCATTGCAGCAACTCACTAAGGCTCTGTCAACAACACCTTCCAAGCCAGTGACACTCACAAGCCATGAAGGGACACATGGACAACAGATGAGGAAGTGAAGGGGCCGCCATCTGCTGGAGGGATGAAGATGGCATGAGGTGGGTACCATGAAGGAGGAACCTCAGGCCAATGGTGATCAGAGGTCTGGAGGGTAGGTATCGGGAGACGGGGGCATCAGGTGAGGTCATAATGGGACATAGAAGTCGTGGCAACGTTGGATAGTATTCATCCCCAGTGACGTGGCAGCCATCTAAGAGATGGAATCGGGTTCCAGCTGAACCCAAGACTTTCTCTCTTCATAGAACATAGAACATAGAACATTACAGCGCAGAACAGGCCCTTCGGCCCACGATGTTGCACCGACCAGTTAAAAAAAAAAACTGTGACCCTCCAACCTAAACCAATTTCTTTTCGTCCATGAACCTATCTACGGATCTCTTAAACGCCCCCAAACTAGGCGCATTTACTACTGATGCTGGCAGGGCATTCCAATCCCTCACCACCCTCTGGGTAAAGAACCTACCCCTGACATCGGTTCTATAACTACCCCCCCTCAATTTAAAGCCATGCCCCCTCGTGCTGGATTTCTCCATCAGAGGAAAAAGGCTATCACTATCCACCCTATCTAAACCTCTAATCATCTTATATGTTTCAATAAGATCTCCTCTTAGCCGCCGCCTTTCCAGCGAAAACAATCCCAAATCCCTCAGCCTCTCCTCATAGGATCTCCCCTCCATACCAGGCAACATCCTGGTAAACCTCCTCTGCACCCTCTCCAAAGCCTCCACATCCTTCCTGTAATGTGGGGACCAGAACTGCACACAGTACTCCAAGTGCGGCCGCACCAGAGTTGTGTACAGTTGCAACATAACGCTACGACTCCTAAATTCAATCCCCCTACCAATAAACGCCAAGACACCATATGCCTTCTTAACAACCTTATCTACTTGATTCCCAACTTTCAGGGATCTATGCACACATACACCTAGATCCCTCTGCTCCTCCACACTATTCAAAGTCCTCCCGTTAGCCCTATACTCAACACATCTGTTATTCCTACCAAAGTGAATTACCTCACACTTCTCCGCATTAAACTCCATCCGCCACCTCTCGGCCCAACTTTGCAACCTGTCTAAGTCTTCCTGCAAACTACGACACCCTTCCTCACTGTCTACCACACCACCGACTTTGGTGTCATCAGCAAATTTGCTAATCCACCCAACTATACCCTCATCCAGATCATTAATAAATATTACAAACAGCAGTGGCCCCAAAACAGATCCCTGAGGTACACCACTTGTAACCGCACTCCATGATGAATATTTACTATCAACCACCACCCTCTGTTTCCTATCCGCTAGCCAATTCCTGATCCAATTTCCTAGATCACCCCCAATCCCATACATCTGCATTTTCTGCAGAAGCCTACCATGGTGAACCCAATGTTCATAGAATCCCAACACAGCAGAAAGAGGCCATTCAGCCCATCGATTACATACTGACCACAATTCCACGCAGATCCTATTCTTGTAACCCTTCATATTTACCCTGCTAATCCCCCTGGCGCTAGGGTTAATTTAGCACGCCAAATCAACGTACCCACATATCTTTGGGTGGCACGGTGGCACAGTGGTTAGCATTGCTGCCTCACAGCGCCGGGGACCCAGATTTGATTCCCGGCTTGGGTCACTGTCTGTGTGGAGTTTTCACATTCTTCCCGTGTCTGTGTGTGTTTCCTCCGGGTGCTCCGGTTTCCTCCCACAAATGTCCAAAAATGTGGGGTGGATTGGCCGCGCTAAATTACCCCTCAGTGTCGAAAGATGTGCAGGTTAGGTGGACTGGACATGCTAAATTACCCCTCAGTGTCGAAAGGTGTGCAGGTTAGGTGGAATGGCCATGCTAAATTGCCCCTTTGTGTCCAAAGACGTGTAGGTTAGGTGGATTGGCCATGCTAAGTTGTCCCTTGGTGTCCAAAGATGTAGTGATTAGGTGGATTTGCCATGCTTAATTGCCTCCTAGTATCCAAAGATCTGCAGGGTAAATGTGTGGGGTTACAGCGATAGGGCCTGGGTAGGATTGTGCTCGGTGCAGACTCGATGGGCCAAATGGCCTTCTTCTGCACTGTCGAGATTCTATGATCTTTGGACTGTGAGAGGAAACCGGAGGAAACCCACGCAGACACAGGGAGAATGTGCAAACTGCACACAATCAGTGACCCGAGGCCGGAATCGAACCCGACTCCCTGGCGCTGTGAGGTGGCAGTGCTGACCACTGTGTCGCCGCATTCGAAAGGAATACTATTCGTACACAGAGATGCGCAGAACACTTCCCTGCATTTCCACAGTAAGAGATTCATTCTCAATAGCACAGTGCTCACTGCAATCGGATGCAGGGAGGTTTCAGCGCAGTGGGATTTTTTTTCTTGCTTCAGGGAGTGTGAATGTAATGCTGTTCAAATCATCTCACGGCTTCTGACACAGCCGATGCTTCTTATACAGTCATGTTATCACTGCGCAGTCTGTTAAATCTTCCTCCCACACAAATACCGTCACTCAGTCTGCAATAAGAGGAAATCAATTCTTACCTCTGTCCACAAACTCCCCAGAGCCTTTTAATGTAGCTTTCTTCACATCTGCATCATGAACGGAACTAGAAAGAGGAGGTAGATGAAGACACAATGACTCCATGTAGAAATGTACTTTACAAGCCTGTTTAATCAGACACAATTAAACTCATTACCAGCTCATTCAAGGCATGTCATCAGGTGAACCCTGACCCTGTTTTGCAGCACATCTGAGACCTTATTTCTAAAAAAACAATTCCCACAACGGCCGTGAATCTTGTGTTGGAGGACAGAGTTATGAGGAATAGTTAGAAAGCAGGAAAACACCCTTGTTCATCCCCTGACGCTCACCTCCGTCACCCACCACTGCTCACTGACCTTCATTGGTTCCTCATCCAATTCTGCAGTCAAATCCCCCACAAAGCTATATTCCCCCCCTCCCCCATCCCCTATTTCCATAACTCACTCCAGTCCCCACTGAGGTCTCTGTGCATGGTCACATTTGCCCTCTTGCGTACATCCCACTTCCTTCGCTTCCTGGTTGGCCACCCTACCATGGAATCATAGAATCCCCACATTACAGAAGGAGGCCGTTCAGCCCATCGAGTTTGCACCAACTCTCTGACATAGTATCCCACCCAGGCCACTTCCCTTGAATTATCCTCTAACCCCACACATTTCCCATGGTCAATCCTCCTAACCGACACATCTTTGAACACTAAGGGGCAATTTAGCACGGCCAACCCACCTAACCCGCTCATCTTTGGACACTAAGGAGAATGTAGCATGGCTAATCCACCTAACCTGCACATCTTTGAGTGTGGGAGAAAACCAGAGAACCCAGAAAAAACCCACGCAGACACAGGGCGAACGTGCAGACACAGTCACCTGAGGCCAGAATTGAACCCAGGTCCCTGGCGCTATGAGGCAGCAGTGCTAACCACTGTACCACCAAGTAACTGGTTAGCATTGCAACCATCAGTCCAGTGTTACTCCACTATGCTGATAATGCTGAGTCTCACCTTTATCCCTCAGCGCTTACGGATATAACATTTAATGGGGAGGCGATGGCCAAGTGGTATTATCGCGAGTCCATTAATCCAGAAACTCAGCTAATGTTCCTGGGACCCAGGTTCGAATCCCGCCACGGCAGCTGGTGGAATTTAAATTCAATAAAAACTGATGGCCACGAAACCATTGTTGGAAAAACCCATCTGGCTCACTAATGTCCTTTCGGGAAGAAAATCTACCGTCCTTACCCGGTCTGGCCCACATATGCCTTCAGAGCCACAGCAATGCCCTCTGAACAAGGGCAACTAGGGATGGGCAATAAATGCTGGCCCAGCCAGTGACACCCAGGTCCCACAAATGAATTTAAAAAATTGAATGAAAGAGTCAGGGCTCAAACCGCAACTCACGGACCTGTTCAGGATCATCTCAGCTTCTGGACTGACCAATATTTCACACTAACACATGCGTTTGACAATGGGACAAGATTGTACCAGTCACTAAGTAAGTGAGAACGGTCACTGACCCTTCTAATAACTACTGCCCCCTGACCTATTGGTCGACCATAGATCACCCACCCACCTACGCCCAGGTTTGATAACTCAGTGCATGCATAAGTTCATAAGATATAGGAGCAGAATTAGGCCATTCGGCCCATTGAGTCCGCTCCACCATTTGATCATGGTTGATATGCTCCTCATCCCCATTTTCCTGCCTTCTCCCCATAACCCTTCAACCCATCACCAATTAAAAATCTGTCTAACTCCTCCTTAAATTTACTCACTGTCCCAGCATCATACAATAAAAAATTGATATGATTTGATTTATTATTGTCACATGTATTGGGATACAGTGAAAAGTATTGTTTCTTGCGCGCTATACAGACAAAGCATACCATTCATAGAGAAGGAAAGGAGATAGTGCAGAATGTAGTGTTACAGTCATAGCTAGGGTGTAGAGAAAGATCAACTTAATGCGAGGTAGGTCCATTCAAAAGTCTGATGGCAGCAGCAGGGAAGAAGCTGTTCTTGAATCGGTTCGTACGTGACCTCAGACTTTTGTATCTTTTTCCCGACGGAAGAAGGTGGAAGAGAGAATGTTCGGGGGGCATGGGGTCTTTAATAATGCCGGCTGCTTTGCCGAGGCAGCAGGAAGTGTAGACAGAGTCAATGGATGGGAGGCTGGTTTGCGTGATGGACTGGGCGACATTCACGACCTTTTGTAGTTCCTTGCGGTCTTGGGCAGAGCAGGAGCCCATACCAAGCTGTGATACAACCAGAAAGAATGCTTCCGATGGTGCATCTGTAAAAGTTGGTGACAGTCATAGCTGACATGCCAAATTTCCTTAGTCTTCTGAGAAAGTAGAGGTGTTGGTGGGCTTTCTTAACTATAGTGTCAGCATGGGGGGACCAGGACAGGTTGTTGGTGATCTGGACACCTAAAAACTTGAAGCCCTCGACCATTTCTACTTTGCCCCCATTGATGTAGACAGAGGCATGTTCTCTTCTACGCTTCCTGAAGTCGATGACAATCTCCAAATTTAAAGTAAAGTTTAAAGTTTATTTATTAGTCACAAGTAGGCTTACATTAACACTGCAATGAAGTTACTATGAAAATCCCCCAGTCGCCTGTTCGGGTACACTGAGGGAGAATTTAGCACGGCCAATCCACCTAACCAGCACGTCTTTCAGACTGTGGGAGGAAACCGGAGCATCCGGAGGGAAACCCACGCAGACATGGGGAGAACGTGCAAACTCCGCACAGACAGTGACCCAAGCCGGGAATCGAAACCGGGTCCCTGGCGCTGTGAGGCAGCAGTGCTAACCACTGTGGCACCATGTCGCCCAAAGTTGGGGGAAAAGAGTGGGGGAAGAAGGGAGCGGGAAGACCACCTCAGGAAGTCAACCGAGCAGACGAGTCAGCCATTTTGGTCCCGGACAAAATCAAAATCCCAAAACGAATTGACACCAGCCTTGAAATGTGTTTCTCAGTGACAAGGGCAGGTCATTGGCCATTCTCAGTCCAATTCTGTGACGAGAAATAGAGCTTCTGAAAGGCTGGAATAACGAAGCGAAGTCCCGGATAGGGAGGAGGTGATTAATGCTAAGCTTTCTCAGCTAAATCTAAGCAACTTAATCATTCTCACCCATGGAGGTGACAGCCACAAACCTCTCACATTCCTCGCTGAGTTACCACAGTATATCTCAATTAAATACACTGCACATCTTATACCTGCACTCACAGCCTGTCAGATTTTCTGTATTATATATTCCTATCAATAATAGCAACTCAATAATGTAAGCATGATTTTTTTCATAAGTTCTTTCGTGGGTTGTGGGCATCGCTGGCTAGGCCAGCATTTGGACTTTTTATTCCCTTTTTAAGGGGGTGGCACGGTGGCACAGTGGTTAGCACTGCCGCCTCACAGCGCCAGGGTTCGATTCCCTGGTTCGATTCCCGGCTCGGGTCACCGTCTGTGCGGAGCCTGCACATTCTCCCCGTGTCTGCGTGGGTTTTCTGCAGGTGCTGTGGTTTCCTCCCACAGTCTGAAAGACGTGCTGGTTAGGGCGCACTGGCCATGCTCAATTCTCCCTCAGTGTACCCGAACAGGCGCCACAGTGTGGCGACTACGGGATTTTCACAGTAACTTCTTTGCAGTGTTAATGTAAGCCTACTTGTGACACGAATAAATAAACTTTAACTTTAAAAACTTTGTTACCCATCATTAATTGCCCCTTGAGAAGGTATCGGAAGGGCCAACTTCTTGAAGTCCAATCTTTCTGTAGCGGCTTCTCTTTCAGAGGGGCAGTTACGAGTCAACCACATTGCTGTGGGTCTGGAGTCACGTGGAGGCCAGGCCGGCTAAGCCATTAAAAGTCAACGGCTCTGCATATTTTCCAGTCCTGCCCAAGATGATATCCACTGGTGTCAGGGCTGGAAGATCCTGGCCTCTGCCTCCCTATCTTAGCGGCCAAGAGCCAAGAGTCATACAGCGCAGAAAAGGCCCTTCGGCCCATCGAGTCTGCACTGACAATACTACCACTAAAGGCATGCCAATCCCATTTTCCTGCACTTGTCCATATCCTGGAATATTATGATATTTCAAGTGCTCGTCCAAATATTTTTTAAATGCTGTAAGGTTTCCAGCCTCCACTACCTTCCCAGGCAGCGCATTCCAGATTCCCACCACCCTCTGAGTGAAAGAAATGCTTTCCCAAATCCCCTCTGAATCTCCTGCCCCTCACCCTAAAACTCTGCCCCCTCGTGATTGACCCCTCAACCAAATGGAACGGCTGCTCCTTACTCACCCTGTCCATACCCCTCATAATCTTACACACCTTTTTTAAAATTCATTCATGGGACATGGGTGTCACTGGCTGGGCCAGCATTTATTGCCCAGCCCTAGTTGCCCTTGGGAAGGCAGTTGAGAGTCAACCACATTGCTGTGGCTCTGGAGTCACATGTAGGCCAGACCGGGTAAGGACGGCAGATTTCCTTCTCTAAAGGACATTAATGAACCAGATGGCTTTTTCCAACAATCGACAATGGTTTCCTGGTCATAAATAGATTCTTAATTCCAGATTTTGTTTTTATTGAAGTCAAATTCCACCATCTGCCGTGGCAGGATTCGAACCCAGGTTCCCAGAACATTAGTTGAGTTTCTAGATTAACAGTCTAGCAATAATACCACCAGGCCATCGCCTCCCACCTCAATCATGTCCTCCCTCAGCCTTCTCTGTTCTAGAGAAAACAATCCAAGGGTTCCTACCTTGGTTGCAGTTTTCAAATTCAATATTTTTCGAAAGAGTAGGTGTTACAAGATGAATGCTTGATATATTTAAGAGCACCAACCTCACCATTGCAAGCACCATCTACAAGATGCGTTGCAGTAACTCACCAAGGCTCCTTAGACAGCACCTTCCAAACCCACAAACGCTAGCAACCTAGATAGACAAGAGCAGCAGGCATGTCCGCTACGACTCTCACCAACTTTTACAGATGCACCATAGAAAGCTTTCTTTCTGGTTGTATCACAGCTTGGTATGGCTCCTGCTCTGTCCAAGACCGCAAGAAACTACAAAGGGTCGTGAATGTAGCCCAGTCCATCACACAAACCAGTCTCCCATCCATTGACTCTGTCTACACTTCCCGCTGCCTCGGAAAAGCAGCCAGCATAATTAAGGACCCCACGCACCCCTGACATTCTCTCTTCCACCTTCTTCCATCGGGAAAAAGATACAAAAGCCTGAGGTCACGTACCAACCGACTCAAGAACAGCTTCTTCCCTGCTGCCATCAGACTTTTGAATGGACCTACCTTGCATTAAGCTGATCTTTCTCTACACCCTAGCTATGACTGTAACACTACATTCTGCACTCTCTCCTTTCCTTCTCTATGAACGGTATGCTCTGTCTGTATAGCGTGCAAGGAACAATACTTTTCACTGTACATTAAGACATGTGACAATAATAAATCAAATCAAATACCTGGGAACATCACCTGGGTACTCCTACAAACCACACACTATCCTGACTCAGAAATATATCGGCCATTCCTTCACTGTCGCCGGGTTAAAATCCCAGAACTCCCTCCCTAACAGCACTGTGGGTGTACCTGCACCACACGGACTGCAGCGGGTTCAAGGCTGTGGCTCACCCACCACCTTCCCCAAGGGGCAATGAGGGATGGGCAACGAATGCTGGGCCTAGCCAGTGTTGCCAACATCCCGTGAAAGAACACAAACAAACCTGGCGCAGTCCGATGGATACGGCTGAAAATTGATTTGCCACAAAAAAAAAGCGTTTTTAGTCTGAGAACCTGCAAGCCCCAAGAGAAACACAATTTTAACCATGTGAAAATGACCTTAGATATCCAGATAGAACCATTAAACAGTTGCACCAGATGTACAGCCGTCAGCTTTGGATTAAATTGAAGGAACAAAATAGCATTGGAGCTGTGAAATAGTGTCTATTATTGCCTGGTCACGGAAAAATAAGGCTTGTTTCCCTGAGTTGAAGGGTCAGTTACGAGGGGACACAAGTTAAAAGTGAGGGGTGGGAGGTTTAGGGAGGTTTGAGGAAAAATATTTTTGCCCAGAGGGTGGTGAGGGTCTGGAATGCGCTGCCTGGGAGGGTGGTGGAGGCGGGATGCCTCACATCCTTAAAAAGTACCTGGATGAGCACTTGGCACGTCATAACATTCACACCACTGAACATGAAGCCATTATCTCCATTATCTGACCTAATTTCCTCTGGATGTCTTCCCCCCACAGCTTCCAACCTCATAGTCTCCCAATCCCAGACACCCCGCTTCTATCTACTTCCCAAAATCCACAAAACGGACTGTCCTGGTAGGCCCATTGTGTCAGCATGCTCCTGCCCCACTGAACGTATTTCCTCTCACTTTGACTCCATCCTTACTCCCCTGGTCCATTCCCTCCCCACCTACATCCGGGATTCCTCTGATGCCCTGCATCATATTGACAGCTTCCAGTTCGCAGGCCCTAACCGCCTCCTGTTCACCATGGGTGTGCAATCTCTCTACACCTCCATCCCACACCAGGACGGCCTGAGAGCTCTTCACTTCTTTCTTGAAAAGAGGCCTGAACAATTCCCATCCACCACCGCTCTCCTCCGCCTGGCTGAACTCGTTCTATCTCTCAACAACTTCTCCTTTAACTCATCCCACTTTCTCCAAATCAAAGGAATAGCAATGGGTACCCGCATGGGTCCTAGTTACGCTTGTCTTTTTACAGGGTATGTGGAACGTTCCTTGTTCCGGGCCTACCCAGGTCCCCTCCCACACTCCTTTACCGCTACACCGATGACTATTTTGGTGTCGCTTCATGCTCTCGTCCAGACGTCAAAAAATTCATCAACTTTGCTTCCAGTTTCCACCCCTCCATCACCTTCATCTGGTCCATCTCAGACACTTCCCTTCCCTTCCTTGACCTTTCTGTCTCCAATTTCGGCAATAGACTATCTGCCAATATCCACTACAAGCCCACTGACCCCCACAGCTATTTGGACTACAGCTCTTCGCACCCTACATCCTGTAAGGACTCCATCCCTTTCTCTCAGCTCCTTCACCTCCATCGCATTTGTTCCGATGATGCCACTTTCCAAAATGGTGCTTCTAATACGTGTCCCTTTTTCCTCAACCGTGGTTTCCCATCTACAGTTCTTGACAGGGCCCTCAACAGCGTGCAGCCCAAGTCATGTGCCACGACCCTCACCTCCTCCCCTCACTCCCAGAACAAGGATAGAGTCCCCCTTGTTCTCACATTTCACCCCACCAGCCTCCGCATGCAAAGCACAAACCTCCGCCATTTTCACCAACTCCAGCGTGATGTCACCACCAAACACATCTTCCCTTCACTCCCTCTGTCAGCATTCCGCAGAGACCATTCCCTCCGGGATAACCTAGTCCATCCCTCCACTATACCCAACACCTGTCCCGTCACCCATGGCACCTTCCCACGCAATGGCAGAAGGTGTAACACCTGTCCCTTTACCTCTTCTATGTTCACCATCCAAGGTCCAAAACACTCATTCCAGGTTAAGCAGCGTTTCTCTTGCACCTCTTTCAATTTGGTCTATTGCATTCGCTGCTCCCAATGTGGTCTCCTCTATATCGGAGAGACCAAGCGTAGACTGGGTGATCGCTTTGCTGAGCACCTCCGGTCTGTGCGCAATCAGGACCCTGATTGACCCTGATTGGTATATATGGATTTTAGTAAGGCGTTTGATAAGGTTCACCATGGTAGGCTTCTGCAGAAAATGCAGATGTATGGGATTGGGGGTGATCTAGGAAATTGGATCAGGAATTGGCTAGCGGATAGGAAACAGAGGGTGGTGGTTGATAGTAAATATTCATCATGGAGTGCGGTTACAAGTGGTGTACCTCAGGGATCTGTTTTGGGGCCACTGCTGTTTGTAATATTTATTAATGATCTGGATGAGGGTATAGTTGGGTGGATTAGCAAATTTGCTGATGACACCAAAGTCGGTGGTGTGGTAGACAGTGAGGAAGGGTGTCGTAGTTTGCAGGAAGACTTAGACAGGTTGCAAAGTTGGGCCGAGAGGTGGCGGATGGAGTTTAATGCGGAGAAGTGTGAGGTAATTCACTTTGGTAGGAATAACAGATGTGTTGAGTATAGGGCTAACGGGAGGACTTTGAATAGTGTGGAGGAGCAGAGGGATCTAGGTGTATGTGTGCATAGATCCCTGAAAGTTGGGAATCAAGTAGATAAGGTTGTTAAGAAGGCATATGGTGTCTTGGCGTTTATTGGTAGGGGGATTGAATTTAGGAGTCGTAGCGTTATGTTGCAACTGTACACAACTCTGGTGCGGCCGCACTTGGAGTACTGTGTGCAGTTCTGGTCCCCACATTACAGGAAGGATGTGGAGGCTTTGGAGAGGGTGCAGAGGAGGTTTACCAGGATGTTGCCTGGTATGGAGGGGAGATCCTATGAGGAGAGGCTGAGGGATTTGGGATTGTTTTCGCTGGAAAGGCGGCGGCTAAGAGGGGATCTTATTGAAACATATAAGATGATTAGAGGTTTAGATAGGGTGGATAGTGATAGCCTTTTTCCTCTGATGGAGAAATCCAGCACGAGGGGGCATGGCTTTAAATTGAGGGGGGGTAGTTATAGAACCGATGTCAGGGGTAGGTTCTTTACCCAGAGGGTGGTGAGGGATTGGAATGCCCTGCCAGCATCAGTAGTAAATGCGCCTAGTTTGGGGGCGTTTAAGAGATCCGTAGATAGGTTCATGGACGAAAAGAAATTGGTTTAGGTTGGAGGGTCACAGTTTTTTTTTTTAACTGGTCGGTGCAACATCGTGGGCCGAAGGGCCTGTTCTGCGCTGTAATGTTCTATGTTCTATGTTCTATGACCTTCCGGTTGCTGCCATTTTAACACACGATCCTGCTCCCATACCCACATGTCTGTCCTTGGCCTGCTGCAATGTTCCAGTGAAGCTCAACACAAACTGGAGGAACAGCATCTCATCTTCCGGCTTGGCACGTTACACCCTTCCGGTCTCGACATCGAATTCAACAACTTCAGATGATTCGCTCTACCCCACCTCCACCCCTTTGTTTTCATTCTATTTAATTTAATTTTTTATTGTTCTCGACCTTTTATTTCTTTATGGTCTTTCTTCATTTTTCTTCCCACTCTTTTCCCCGACTTTATGCCCATTCCTTTACCTTTTCTCCCCCTTTGCTTCTCCTTTTCTCAATCTTACCGTTGTCCCATCCATTTTCCTCCCCCTCCTCCTCCCCCAACATCTTCATTTTAGCTTCTCTGCCGTTTGGCCATTCACACCCTTTATTCTCTCTGTGGACAGCGATAAACTGGTTCTCCTGGTTTTTGTGGCTATGGCTCATCTTTCATTCCCTCCCCCCGCAGTATAAATGTCTCCCACTTTCTCTGCCTTTTAGCTTTGACAAAGGGTCATCTGGACTCGAAACGTCAGCTCTTTTCTCCCCTTCCAGATGCTGCCAGACCTGCTGAGATTTTCCAGCATTTTCTCTTTTGATAACATTCAAGGCTTTGGGCCAAGTGCTGGCAAGTGGGATGAGGTGGGCAGGTCAGGGCATTTCATGGGCCGGTGCAGACTCGATGGGCCGAACCGCCTCTTCTGCACTGTCAGATTCTGTGGTTTTAACCCTAAAAGCCTCCTCAAAGAGGTTGCAAACTGGCACAAGATGTGCACCATGACAATCAATGGGACCTGCCCAGTTTTCTTGGTGCAGCCAGATTCATAGAATCATCGAATCCTACAGTGCAGAAAGAGGCCATTCGGCCCATCGAGTCTGCACCAGCCACAATCCTATCCAGGCCCTATCCCCATATCCTTACATATTTACCCACTAATCACTCTAACCTATGCACCCCGGGACACTAAGGGGCAATTTATTTCTTTAGAATGGCCAATCAACCTAGCCCACACATCTTTGGACTGTGGGAGGAAACCGGAGCACCCGGAGGAAACCCACACAGACACGGGGAGAATGTGCAAACTCCACACAGACAGTGACCCGAGCTAGGATTCGAACCCAGGTCTCTGGAGCTGTGAAGCAGCACTGCTAACCATTGTGCTACCGTGCCACCCGAGTTCTTCAGAGTAGCATGAAAATTCAAAGAATATAAAACAGTACAGCACAGGAACAGGCGCTTCGGCCCGCCAAGGCTGTGCCGAACATGATGCCTTAACTAAACTTTAAAAAAATCCTTCTGCCCTTACTTGGACTGTATCCCTCTATTCCCTCCCTATTCACGTACCCATCCAGATGCCTCTTAAATGTTGCTAATGCGCCTGCTTCCACCACCTCCTCTGACAGTGCGTTCCAGGCACCCACCACTCTCTGTGTGAAAAACTTCCCCCGCACATCTCCCTTAAACTTTCCCCCCTCTCACCTTGAACCTGTGCCCCCTTGTAATTGACACTTCCACCCTGGGAAACAGCCTCTGACTCTCCACCCTGGCTATGCCTCTCATAATTTTGTAGACCTCTATCAGATTTTTATGTTTAAAATATATTATTAGTGACACAGCTTACATTAACACGGCAATGAAGTTACTGTGAAAATCCCCTAGTCGCCACACTTCAGTGCCTGTTCGGGTACACTGAGGGAGAATTTAGCACGGCCAATGCACCTAACCACAGTCTTTCGGACTGTGGGAGGAAACCGGAACACCCGGAGGAAACCCACGCAGACGCGGGGAGAATGTGCAGACTCTGCACAGACAGTGACCCAAGCCAGGATTCAAACCCAGGTTCCTGGCGCTCTGAGGCAGCAGTGCTTACCACTGTGCCACCGTGTCGCCCCTCAGGTGTCCCCTCAGCCTCCATTTTTGCAGCGAAAGCCACGCTAGTTTATTCAACCTCATAGCCAACGCCCTGAAGGGCGGCACGGTGGCGCAGTGGTTAGCACTGCTGCCTCACAGCGCCAGGGACCCCGGGTTCAGTTCCGGCCTCGGGTCACTCTCTGTGTGGAGTCTGCACATTCTCCCTGTGTCTGCGTGGGTTTCCTCCGGGTGCTCCAGTTTCCTCGCACAGTCCAAAGACATGCGAATATATGGATTGGCCGTGCTAAATTGACCCGAGTGTCAGGAGGATTAGCAGGGTAAATTAGTGGGGTTACAGGGATAGGGTCTGGTTGGGATTGTGGTTGGTGCAGACTCAGTGGGCCGAATGGCCTCCTTCTGCACTGTAGGGATTCTAAGATCAGACAACATCCTGGTGAAACTTCTTTGCACTCTCTCCAAAGCTTCCACGTCCTTCTGGTAGTGTGGCGACCAGAACTGCTCCAAATGCGGCCTAACCAAGGATTGATACAGCTGCAACATGATTTCCCAACTCTTGTACTCAATGCCTGAAGGAGGTAAGCATGCCGTGTGCCTTCTTAATGTTTGGTACCGGATACAATTTACACTCCAACGTTCCATAACAAATTCAATTATTCTGGACAAATCGCATTGATAAATACGTATTTATCACTCCTTATTTCTCTCCTCTTCCCTCGGGGGTGCTGCATTGCAGGAGAGTGCTAATTAAAATATGACTTGTTTACAAGCGTGGAGGCCTTGTGGCGCAGTGGGTTAGTGTCCCTGCCTCTGAGCCAGAAGCTCCGGGTTTGAGTCCCACCCCAGGACTTGATGGGCAAGGAAGGTGTGTTCATAATGTGGCCAAACAGGTTGAGTGTCAACTTGTAAAATCCTTCCAAACGCGCCAATGGCTGGCGGTAAGAGTGGGAGAGACTCCCGGTCAGCCACGCTTGATGTGGAGTGGCGCCCCCTCCAGCTATAACCCCCCTGGCGACAGACTAGCGACCTGTTCCAGGAATTACTAGCTATGGAAACAGATGTAAGTCTGCCTTAGTGCTCCACTGGGTGCGGGAAGATAATTGGAATTGGAATATTTATATGCACAATATCCATTATAAAGCTGGAGACAGGAATTTATTAATGAAAAGGTTTGAAAATAGGGTCAGAGTCTTTGGCTGTCTAATAGGGATGGAATTACATCTGTGTTATCTGGTCCTTTGCCTTCTAACTGTGTTTCATCTGTGGACCAGACTTTGTCCTGCGGGCCATGCCACAGGGTGTTGTCTGGTATATTTAGATTTTTATTGAGGAATCCAAGGTGGAACCCAGCATGTAGGGCTCCCGCCTACACTGAGTCAGAGGGAAGACAAGGTTAAAGAACAAAGAACAAAGGCCCTCCAAGCCTGTGCCAATCACGATGCCTGTCTAATCTAAAACCGTATGCACTTACGGAGTCCGTATCCGTTAAGTTAAGAAATGAATAAAGGCACAGATGCACCATCCTTTTCGGATGCATCACAGCTTGGTTTGGCTCCTGCTTTGACCAAGACCACAAGAAACTACAAAGGGCCATGAATGAAGCCCAATCCATCACGTAAACCAGCTCCCATCCATTGACTCTGTCTACACTTCCCGCTGCCTCGGCAAAGCAGCCAGCGTAATTAAGGACCCCACACACCCCGGACATTCTCTCTTCCACCTTCTTCCGTTGGGAAAACGATACAAAAGTCTGAGGTCACGTGCCAACCGACTTAAGAACAGCTTCTTCCCTGCTGCTGCCATCAGACTTTTGAATGGACCTACCTCGCATTAAGTTGATCTTTCTCTACACCCTGGCTATGACTGTAACACTACATTCAACACCCTCTCCTTTTCTTCTCTATGAACGGTATGCTTTGTCCGTATAGCACGCAAGAAACAATACTTTTCACTGCGTAACTAATACATGTAACAATAACAAATCAAATCAAAACAATACAGCAGATGCTGGACTCTGAAACAAGAACAGAAAATGCTGGAAAATCTCAGCAGGTCTGACAGCATCTGTGGAGAGAGAATCGACCCAACGTTTCGAGTCTGGATGACCCTTCGTCAGAGTGAAAGATAAAGAAAATAGGACAAGATTTATCCTATGGGGGTGCGGGGGGGATGGGGGGAGCTGTAATTGGACAAGGAGAATGTAAATGGTGACAGGTAAGGGTAAAGGCTGAGAAACGTGCTCAGAGCATCCATCCAGAGATCGGAATTTGTAAATGGCAGAGCAGAGGTACAGAGTGTTAACGGTTGGTTTGGGAGACACGGAGAGTGAGATTTCAGAAGTGGATGGCATGGGGCAGCACGGTAGCACAGTGTTTAGCACTGCTGCCTCACAGCGCCAGGGACCCGGGTTCGATTCCCGGCTTGGGTCACTGTCTGTGCGGAGTTTGCGCATTCTCCCCGTGTCTGCGAGGGTTTCCTCCGGGTGCTCCGGATTCCTCCTACAGTCCGAAAGACGTGCTGGTTAGGGTGCATCGGCCATGCTAAATTCTCCCTCAGTGTACCCGAACAGGAGTGTGGCGACTAGGGGATTTTCACAGATACTTCATTGCAGTGTTAATGTAAGCCGACTTGTGACATTGATACTTGACCTTTAAAAATAACCTATCCAGAAGTGACCATGTTCCCAGTATTTGACAGAAGGCAGTCTATAGCATCCCAGAGACCCGGCAGACTGGATCTCTTCGACTTGCCAGCTGCATTTAACGAGCAGGGCCTATTTTCTCAGGCCTCTCAATTTTGTACCACTCTTTTCAGGTGGCACGGTGTCAGACCTGTCACTTTGGCTAGAATAAGGGCTTTATGGGGGAATTGATGGCCTAGTGGTATTATTGTTAGACTATTAATCCAGAAACTCAGCTAATGTTCCGGGGGAACCCGGGTTCGAATCCCGCCACGGCAGATGGTGGAATTTGAATTCCATAAAAATACCTGGAATTAAGAATCTACCGATGACCATGAAACCATTGTCAATTGTCGAAAAAACCCATCTGGTTCCCTAATTTTGCCTCACAGCGGCAGGGACACGGTTCCAATTCCCAGCTTGGGTCATTGTCTGTGTGGAGTCTGCACGTTCTCCCCGTGTGTGTGTGTGTGTGTAGGTTTCTTCCGGGTGCTCCGGTTTCCTCCCATGGTCCGAAAGACGTGCGTGTGAGGTGGATTGGCCATGCTAAATTCTCCCTCAGTGTACCCGAGCAGGCGCTGGTGTGGCAACTAAGGGATTTTCACAGTAACTACATTGCAGTGTTAATGTAAGCCTACTTGTGACACTAATCAATAAACTTAAACCTAATGTCCTTTAGGGAAGGAAATCTGCCATCCTTACCCGGTCTGGCCGACTGTGACTCCAGAGCCACAACAACGTGGTCGATTCTCAACTGTCCTCCAAGGCCAACTAGTGATGGGCAATTAATGTTGGCATGCCAGCAATGCCCATGTCCCACGAATGAATAAAAAACTTACAATGCCAAGGCATATGAGGCTATGGACCATGTGCTGGAAAATGGGATTAAGAGTGGCACAGTGGTTAGCACTGCTGCCTCATAGCACCAGGGACATGGGTTCGAATCTGGCTTGGGTGACTTCCTGTGTGGAGTTTGCACGTTCTCCCCATCTCTGCATGGGTTTCGGCTGGGTGCTCCAGTTTCCTCCCACATTCCAAAGATGTGCGTGTTAGGTTGATTGGCCGTGCTAAAAATTTACCCTCGTGTCAGGGGATCAACAGGATAAATATGTGGGGTTACAGGAATAGGGTGTGGGTGGGATTGTGGTCAATACAGACTCGATGGGCTGAATGGCCTCCTACTGCACTGTACAGATTCTATGAATAGTCAGGTTGTTTGCCTTTGACTGGCACAGATACAATGGAACGAAGGGCCTTTCTCTGTGCTGTATATCTCGATGAGTCTATGACTCCATGACAGGACTGGCCAGGTATCTCTCACCCTCACCACTGATATTCAACCTGACTGACTCACGTCGCGAGCGCGTCTTCTCGGCCTTCAAGTCCTGAGGGGAGCGAGGGGTCAAACCGGCTGAGAGGCAGAGATGTTACCCACTGCTCCGCAAAGACCCCCTCCATTCTGCAAGGAGGTGAACCTGTTTATTTACTAACCGTCAGAGTGCACAAACCCAGGGCAGGGTCAACCCTATCCAGCACGTGGTTCCCATGAGGATCCCAGCAACCAAACCGACAATGAATGTTCTTCAAGATCCATAGCCTTTGAGTGCGTCTCTTTTGGGTAAACCAAACTGTGATAAGTTGCATGCGGAATCTCTGATTAACCTCCCTTTATGACTCATTGAATACAAGCTCCCTGAGGACTGGTAATTAACTCACCCGGTGGAGCTCCTATTCCGAGAGTTTTATAAAGCAAGACCCCGAGTGGGTCCATTGTTCCATTGCACCGGTTGGGACCTGATTGTGTTCCCCATAGATTTGTGGTTTTGTTTTACTTTATCTTGTGCAATAAAGCACTGTTTCTTTACAGCCGACTCCTAGAGTTATTATAGCAATAAAACTGAATCAACAAATTGGGGAGTAAATTATAAATGGATACCGCATCAAAGTAAATGGAACCTCACAGGCAACTTAAATCATCAAAACAAAATGTGACTGAACGGGTTGGGTGGCACGGTGTCACAGTGGTTAGCACCACTGCCTCACAGTGCCAGGGACCCAGGTTCGATACCTGGCTTGGGTCACTGTCTGTGTGGAGTTTGCACATTCTCCCCGTGTCTGTGTGGGTTTCCGCCGGGTGCTCCGGTTTCCTCCAACAGTCTGAAAGATGTGCAGGTCAGTTTGATTGGCCACGCTGAATTGCCACTCAGTGTCGGAGACTAGCAGGGTAAATACGCGGGGCTACGGGAATAGGGGCTGGGTGGGATTGTGGTCGGTGCAGACCCAATGGGCCGAATGGCCTCCTTCTGCACTGTAGGGATTCTAGGGTTGATAAAACACCCCAGGCCCATCAAGTATGGAAGGCCCTGATCGCCCCGTGGACATAAAACACTCCCATTCCAGGGGCACCCAGCAGAGAACATAGCAACAGAAGAGGGCAAGGCAATTGAGATGGATGACCCTCCCTCGAAAATCCACTGCCTGGAACTGTCAAAAACAGAGTTCAAAGTAATAAAAATGGAAGAATAAGATGAAAAGAAGAAATGAAAGAAATGGAGATGGAGTGAAGGTGGAGGGGAGAGTTCATGCTCTGAAGTTGTTGACCTCAGTGTGTAGTCTGGAAGGCTGTAAAGTGCCCGATTAGAAGATTAGCCAGACTCGGAACATTAGCTCTATTCTCTGCCCACAGATGCTGTCAGACCTGCTGAGATTTTCCAGCATTTTATGTTTTTGTCTCAGATTCCAGCATCTGTAGTATTTAACGCTGAGCTTACTGTTAATGGCCAACTTGGCTAGGCCTGGGCACAGGTCCTCAGGGGGCTAATCCTTCCTGCTCAGTCCCCGCTCTCCATGCCAAGGGCAACCTGTGCACTTGTTGTGGGAACAGGCACCTCTTACAGAGAGCCACCCATTGAGCCTAAGACTGAGAGTCTTTTCCATACCCAATGATGCATGAGGCAAACCACGTATTGGGCTCAGTGCTGCTTGCATGGCCAGGCTTTACTGCAGCGGGGGTGGGGGGTGGACATGCCACCAGAGGAGCGCCAGTCCATATCGAGCTGACCAGGTGACCTCCTTACCCACCCCGCCATTGGCATAATGCACCCAGTGGAGAGGGGGGCAAAGAAGGCGGAGGACCTCCTAGTGTTTTAAAGTTTATTTATTAGTGTCACCAGTAGGCTTACATTAACACTGCAATGAAGTTACCGTGAAAATCCCCTAGTCGCCACACTCCGGCGCCTGTTCGGGTACACTGAGGGAGAATTTAGCATGGCCAATGAACCCTAACCAGCACATCTTTGGACTGTGGGAGGAAACCGGAGCACGCGGAGGAAACCCTTGCAGACACGGGGAGAACGTGCAGACTCTGCACAGACATGACACAAGCCAGGAATCGAACCCGTGTGCCTTTCCTTATGAGGCAACAACCAGTCCCGGTCCCCCCATGTTAACACTATAGTTACGAAAACCCAACAACTCCTCAGAAGATTAAGGAAATTTGGCATGTCCGCAATGAATCTCACCAACTTTTACAGATGCACCATAGAAAGCATTCTTTCTGGTTGTATCACAGTTTGGTATGGCTCCTGCTCTGCCCAAGACCGCAAGAAACTACTAAAGGTCATGAATGTAGCCCAATCCATCACGCAAACCAGCCTCCCATCCATTGACTCTGTCTACACTTCCCGCTGCCTCGGCAAAGCAGCCAGCATAATTAAGGACCCCACGCACCCCGGACATTCTCACTTCCACCTTCTTCTGTCGGGAAAAAGATACAAAAGTCTGAGGTCACGCACCAACCGACTCAAGAACAGCTTCTTCCCTGCTGCTGTCAGACTTTTGAATGGACCTACCTCGCATTCAGTTGATCTTTCTCAGCACCCTAACTATGACTGTAACACCACATTCTGCACTCTCTCGTATCCTTCTCTATGAACGGTATGCCTTTTCTGTATAGCGCGCAAGAAACAATACTTTTCACTGTATGCTAATACATGCGACAATAATAAATCAAATCAAAATCAAATCAGTGCTAACTACTGTGCCACCATGCTCCTGGACCTGGCCAGACTCGCCATAAACAGGTCCAGGCAGCGAGGGGATCATCCGCCCCCGACTGTCTGCCCCTCTACCACGGCTACATTTATGGCCGGGCGTTCCTGGAGAGGGAGCATGCGGCCTTCCATGCCCATTGGGCACCGCAGCGGCTGGGGTGCATTATTGACCCTTTAATCACATTTTGGTTTGATGTTTTAAAGTTCCCTTTCCGCTTTGCTTTTTGTTTTGGGTGGTTCCCTTTTTGGGGGCTGCCCTTCTTGCTTTGTCCCTGAGTTTGATTCATTCTTAGTTTATTTGGTTGGCACAAAAAGGAATTGCTGTTGGCACAACGGAAGGATTTACGTGGTGACAGTAAACATGTTTGGACACATTGTGAATGTATCTTCTGTCCAGCCGGTGTGCCTCAGGGGTCGGTGCTGGGCCCACTGTTATTTGTCATTTATATTAATGATTTGGATGAGAATATAGGAGGCATGGTTAGTAAGTTTGCAGATAAAACCAAGATTGGTGGCATAGTGGACAGTGAAGAAGGTTATCTCGGATTGCAACAGGATCTTGATCAATGGCCCCAGTGGGCTGACGAATGGCAGATGGAGTTTAATTTAGATAAATGCGAGGTGATGCATTTTGGTAGATTGAACCAGGGCAGGACTTACTCAGTTATTGGCAGGGTGTTGGAGAGAGTTATAGAACAAAGAGATCTAGGAGTACAGGTTCGTAGCTCCTTGAAAGTGGAGTCACAGGTGGACAGGGTGGTGAAGAAGGCATTCGGCATGCTTGGTTTCATTGGTCAGAACATTGAATACAGGAGTTGTACAAGTCATTGGTAAGGCCACACTTGGAATACTGTGTACAATTCTGGTCACCCTACTGTCGAAAGGATATTATTAAACTAGAAACAGTGCAGAAAAGATTTATTAGGATGCTACCGGGACTTGATGGTTTGAGTTATAAGGAGAGGCTGGATAGACTGGGACTCTTTTTCCCTGGAACGTAGGAGGCTGAGGGGTGATCTTATAGAGGCCTATAAAATATTGAGGGGCGTAGATCAGCTAGATAGTCAATATCTTTTCCCAAAGCTCGGGGAGTCTAAAACTAGAGGGCATAGGTTTAAGGTGAGAGGGGAGAGATACAAAAGTGTCCAGAGGGGCAATTTTTTCACACAGAGGGTGGTGAGTGTCTGGAACAAGCTGCCAGAGGTAGTAGTAGAGGCGGGTACAATTTTGTCTTTTAAAAAGCATTTAGATGTGCAGGTTAAGTGGATTGGGCATGCTAAATTGCCCCTTAGTGTCCAAAAATATGTAGTTTAGGTGGATTAATGGATAAAGTGCGTGGGGATAGGGCAGGGGTGGGCATGAGTCAGATGCCAGAGGGTCAGTGCAGGTTCGATGGGCCAAATGGTCTCCTTCTGCACCGGAGGGATTGCAGGATTTAAACTAGATCAGGGACAAGGCCAGCAGGGATACACTTCAGATAATCCTGGCGTCTTGGGGAACAGAAGCTTGATCTCCAGCATACTCCTTTTTTTGATTTATTCGTGGGACCTGGGCATCGCTGGCTGGGCCAGCATTTATTGCCCATCCATTGACTCCGTCTTCCCACTGCCTCGGAAAAGCAGCCAGCATAATTGAGGATCCCACGGCCTCCGGACATTCTCTCATCCACCTTCTTTCATCGTGAAAAAGATACAAAAGCCTGAGGTCACGTACCAACTGACTCAAGAACAGCTTCTTCCCTGCTGCCATCAGACTTTTGAATGGACCTACCTTGCATTAAGTTGATCTTTCTCTACACCCTAGCTATGACTGTAACACTACATTCCCTCTCCTTTCCTTCTCCCTTATAGAACACATAGAACATAGAACAGTACAGCACAGAACAGGCTCTTCGGCCCACGATGTTGTGCTGAGCTTTGTCTGAAACCCAGATCAAGCTATTTCCTCCCTATCATCCCGAAGTACTCCATGTGCCTATCCAATAGCTTCTTAAATGTTCCGAAAGTTTCTGACTCCACTATCCCTGCAGGCAGTCCATTCCACACCCCAACCACTCTCTGAGTAAAAAACCCACCTCGGACATCCTTCCTATATCTCCCACCATGAACCCTATAGTTATGCCCCCTAGTTACCGCTCCATTCACCCGAGGAAATAGTCTTTGAACGTTCACTCTATCTATCCCCCTCATCATCTTATAAACCTCTATCAAGTCTCCTCTCAACCTCCTCCACTCCAAAGAGAAAAGCCCAAGTTCTCTCAACCTTTCCTCATAAGACCTACCCTCCAAACCAGGCAGCATCCTGGTAAATCTCCTTTGCACTCTTTCCAGTGTCTCCACATCCTTCTTGTAGTGAGGTGACCAGAACTGCACACAATATTCCAAATGTGGTCTCACCAAGGTCCTGTACAGTTGCAGCATAACCCCACGGCTCTTAAACTCCAACCCTCTGTTAATAAAAGCTAACACACTATAGGCCTTCTTCACGGCTCTATCCACTTGAGTGGCAACCTTTAGAGATCTGTGGATATGGACCCCAAGATCTCTCTGTTCCTCCACAGTCTTCAGAACCCTTCCTTTGACCCTGTAATCCACATTTAAATTAGTCCTACCAAAATGAATCACCTCACATTTATCAGGGTTAAACTCCATCTGCCATTTTTCAGCCCAGCTTTGCATCCTATCTATATCTCTTTGCAGCTTATCTACTCTATGAACGGTATGCTTTGTCTATATAGCACGCAAGAAACAATGGGGACGATTCTCCCAGCCCACTGCGCTGTTCAGTGCGGGAGACATCAGCAGAGGCTGTTTAGTGGGCTCCCCGCTGGATACCACGGCCTGAGCGTGGCTCCGGGCCCGGATTTCCGGGGTCATCGGCACAACATGGGAATTGGCACAATTTAAATATTGAAATGCTGATTTCCATAACATTAATGGGCCCAGGACTGAAGTCTCTGGGTCCGTAGTCTCTCCCCCCACAGCTCCTCCCCCCCACCCACCCCACCCCACCAGGAGTGTTTCACTCCAGTGGGGTTTACAACAGCTTCCCACTAATGGGGAGTTGGCAGCCCAACCTCGCTGGAGTCAAGGGAGGCCATGGAGGCCGTAGGGGGTCAGGGGTAAGGAGGGTGGTGCCCCATGGGCATTGCCAGCCTGGCAGTGCCAAAGGGATGGCGCTGGATGGGGATAGGGCCTGTGGGGAGGGAGGGGGGGCATGGGCCTTGGAGGGGGGGGGAGATCGATGGAGGTGGGGGGCATCTTGCTGCCACTCTGCAGTCGGGATCAGAGGCAGAGGGAGGGAAGGGGCTGATCGGGGCTGCCATCGGGGTGAGGAGTGGGGGGTGGCTACCAGTGACAGGAGGGATTGGAACTGCCGGAGATGAGGAGGGTGAGGGGGAGATTGAGGCAGGTTGGGGGTGGCGGGATGGGGTGGGTTTTGGGGAGGGGTGGTGGGGGGGGGGGGGGGTTGGAATAGGCCCTTCTCCTAGATTTTCAGTATGAATCTCCCTGAGGCACTCTGCAGTGCTCAGAGTGTGGGAGATTCAAATTCAATTTGAAAATCCTGCTGAAAAAAAACTGGGAGTTACTCCAGTTTTCATGTGAATTTGTCCAAAGATGTGCAGTTTAGGTGGATTGGCCATGCTAAATTGCCCCTTAGTGTCCAAAGATGTGCGGGTTAGGTGGATTGGCCATGCTAAATTGCCCCTTAGTGTCCAAAGATGTGCGGGTTAGGTGGATTGGCCATGCTAAATTGCCCCTTAGTGTCCAAAGATGTGCAGTTTAGGTGGATTGGCCATGCTAAATTGCCCCTTAGTGTCCAAAGATGTGCGGGTTAGGTGGATTGGCCATGCTAAATTGCCCCTTAGTGTCCAAAGATGTGCAGGTTAGGTGGATTGGCCGTGCTAAATTGCCCCTTAGTGTCCAAAGATGTGCAGGTTAGAGGGATTAGCGGGATAAATATATGGGGTTACGGGAAAGGGCCTGTTGGAGAATTGGCGCACACTCGAATGTCTGAATGGCCCTCTTCTGCAAGGGATTCTATGATTCTTTGGAAGTGTGTGATTGCGGCCATATCAGATGAGCTTTTATCTTATTGAAAGGCGCAGCAGGCTTGAAGGGCTGAATGGCCTACTCTGCTCTGTATCATATATTCTTTTCCCAATTATCTGCCTGAGTTCCATATTCCAGACCCAACAAAGACCTACCGATCCACACTCTTGAAAATTCCAAAAGAATTGGGAAGTGCTTCCGTTCCAGGCTGATCTTTCCATCAGAAAATGTATCCTGAACGGTCTACTTCTAATTTTAGATTAATCACCTCCCGTTCTGGATCCCACACACTAGAGGAAAACAGTTTCACAGTATCTACCCTATCAAATCCATTTATTTTTTAAATAGCTCAGTCAGAACTCAAGGGAATGCAAAACGCATTTAACCCTTTCAACCCTGGAAATTACTGTCTGCAACCTACGAGGCACAAGTCAGGAGTGTGATGGAATACTCTCCACTGGCCTGGATGGGTGCAGCTCCAACCCAGGATGAAACAACCCCCTTCATTGTCACCCTAACCATCACCTTCAACATCCACTCCCTCCACCAACAACGCACTGTGGCAGGACTGTGTACCAGCTATAAGATGCACTGCAGCAACTCATGGTGGTCCAGTGGTTAGCAGTGTTGCCTCACAGCACCAGAGTCCCGGACATTGCATGATTGTCTTTGTGGAGTTTGCACGTTCTCCCGGTGTCTGCGTGGGTTTCCTCCGGGTGCTCCAATTTCCTCCCACAGTCCAAAGATGTACAGGTTAGGTGGATTAGTCATACTAAATTGCCCCTTAATGTCCAAAGATGTGTAGGTTGGGTGGATTAGCCATGCTAAATTGTCCCTTCGTGTCCAACGATGTGCAGGTTAGGTTGAATGGTCATGTTAAACTGCCCCTTAGTGTCAGGGGGATTAGCAGAGTAAATATATCGGGTTAAGGGGATAGGGCCTGGGTGGGATTGTGGTCGGTGCAGACTCGATGGGCCGAAGGGACTCCTTCTGCACTGTAGGGATTCTATGATTCAACATATGGAATTACGAATCTACTGATGACCATGAAATCATTGTCGATTGTCGGAGAAACCAATCTATGTCACTAATGTCCTTTCGGGAAGGAAATCTGCCATTCCTACCCGGTCTGGTCTACATGTGACTCCAGAGTCACAGCAATGTGGTTGACTCTCAACTGCCCTCGGGCAACTAGGGATGGGCAATAAATGTTGGCCCAGCCATGTCGCACAAATGAATTTTATGAAAGGTTGCAGGTTCAAATCCCGCTCCAGAAGAGCAAACACTCCGCTATCACTGCGGAGTGATACTGGAAAGGTCCCCTCAGAGTTCCGTGACGGAATGTACCGCATATCCAATATAAAATACTCCGGTTTGTCTTTCACTGATCTGGGCGAAGGGTTTCACACTTTGCCCACAATGAACTCCAGCTGGCGTGGCTTTGCTCATCCGTTTAATCAGCCCATGACTGTTTCCTGCTCTCATCTGTGTGAGGTTCTGTGTCTCCTAACGCTGTGCCACCTGCAAACTTGGATATTCAGTTCTCCACTCAATCATCCACGCCATGAATATGGATGGGGAGAAGCCACAGATCCCAGGGGACACCCCCTGAGTCTATGAGATTGAACCCTTTTACCCTTATTATCCAACCATTACCCGCCCATGTTACAAGGGACAGGCCACAGGGGAACAGAATAGCGCTGCATGATAATGTTCAATAAAACAATGTTCCAGTTCCGGGCGGCACGGTAGCACAGTGGTTAGCACTGCTGCTTCACAGCTCCAGGGTCCTGGGTTCGATTCCCGGCTCGGGTCACTGTCTGTGTGGAGTTTGCACATTCTCCTCGTGTCTGCGTGGGTTTCCTCCGGGTGCTCCGGTTTCCTCCCACAGTCCAAAGATGTGCGGGTTAGGTTGATTGGCCAGGTTAAAAATTGCCCCTTAGAGTCCTGGGATATGTAGGTTAGAGGGATTAGCGGGTAAAATATGTGGGGGTAGGGCCTGGGTGGGATTGTGGTCGGTGCAGACTCGATGGGCCGAATGGCCTCCTTCTGCACTGTAGGGTTTCTATGATATTCTATGAGTTCACATCCAACTCAGGTTGAAGTTAAAATTGCCATCCTGACCTGAAAACAATACGCTAATTTTGGATGCTGCAGTTTGGATGAACGGTTTAGCAGCCAGTCCCAGGAGAGGGTCTGGGCTTTAAATATACCCACTCCTCCACCCCCCTCACAACGCAGGTTAGGCCACAGCTAGAGTACTGTGTGCAGTTCTGGTCATCACATTATAGGAAGGAGGTGTTTGCACTGGAGAGGGTGCAGAGCTGATTCACCAGGATGTTCCCTGGGCTGGAGCGTCTCAGCGATGACGAGAGACTGGATACACTGGGGTTGTTTTCCTCAGTAAGAAGTCTCACAACACCAGGTTAAAGTCCAACAGGTTGGACCTGTTGGACTTTAACCTGGTGTTGTGAGACTTCTTACTGTGTTCACCCCAGTCCAACGCCGGCATCTCCACATCATGTTTTCCTTAGAGCAGAGAAGGCCGAGGGAGGGACCTGATCGAGCTGTAAAAAGTCATGAGGTCGATAGGGTCGATAGGAAGAAACTTGAGGGGTTAATAACCGGAGGGGGCATAAATTTAATGTCAGGCGGGGCTCCCATTCATTGACTCCATCTACACTTCCCACTGCCTCTGAAAAGCAGCCAGCATAATTAAGGACCCCGCGCACCCCGGACATTCTCTCATCCACCTTCTTTCGTCGTGAAAAAGATACAAAAGTCTGAGGACATGTCCCAACTGACTCAAGAACAGCTTCTTCCCTGTTTCCATCAGACTTTTGAATGGACCTACCTTGCATTAAGTTGATCTTTCTCTCCACCCTAGCTATGACTGTAACACTACATTCTGCACTCTCTCCTTTCCTTCTCTATGAACGGTATGCTTTGTCTGTATAGCGCGCAAGAAACAATACTTTTGACTGTATCGCAATACATCTGACAATAATAAATCAAATCAAATCAGGAGGTTTATAGGAAAAGCCTTTTCACCCAGAGGGTGGTGGGAATCTGGAATTCACTGCCCGAAAGGGTGGAAAACATAGAAGATAGGAGCAGGAGGAGGCCATTCGGCCCATCGAGCCTGCTCCGTCCCATTCATCACGATCATGGCTGATCGTCCAACTCAATAGCCTAATCCTGCTTTTTCCCCATAACCTTTGATCCCATTCGCTCCAAGTGCTACATCCTGCCGCCTCTTGAATACATTCAATGTTTTGGCATCAACTACTTCCTGTAGTAATGAATTCCACAGGCTCACCACTCGATGGGTGAAGGAATTTCTCCTCATCTCCGTTCTAAATGGTCTACCCCGAATCCTCAGACTGTGACCCTTGGTTCGTCCCCCACATCCTCCCTCCATATATGCTGTCTAGTCCTGTTAGAATTTTATAAGTCTCTGTGAGATCCCCCCTCATTCGTCTGAACTCCAGCGAAAACAATCCTAACCTAGTCAATCTCTCCTCACACATCAGTCCTGCCATCTCCGGAATCAGCCTGGTAAACCTTTGCTGCACTCCCTCGAGAGCAAGAACATCCTTCCTCAGAAAAGGAGACCATGCATGCAACATTCTAGGTGTGGCCTCACCAAGGCCCTGTCTAATTGCAACAAGTAAGAAGTCTCACAACACCAGGTTAAAGTCCAACAGGTTTATTTGGTAGCAAATACCATAAGCTTTCGGAGCGCTGCTCCTTCGTCAGATGGAGTGGAAATCTGATGAAGGAGCAGTGCTCCGAAAGCTTATGGTATTTGCAACCAAATAAGCCTGTTGGACTTTAACCTGGTGTTGTGAGACTTCTTACAGTGTTCACCCCAGTCCAACGCCGGCATCTCCACATCATAATTGCAACAACACATCCCTGCTCCTGCACTCAAAACCTCTCGCAATGAAGGCCAACATACCATTTGCCTTCTTTACCGCCTGCTGCACCTGCATGCTTACCTTCAGCGACTGGTGCACAAGGACACCCAGGTCCCACTGCACACTCCCCTCTCCCAATTTACAGCCATTCAGGTAGTAATCTGCCTCTTGTTTTTGCTTCCAAAGTGAAAAACCTCACATTTATCCAAATTATACTGCATCTGCCATTGATTTGCCCACTCACCCAACCTGTCCAGATCACTTTAAGGTATCTCTGCATCCTCGTCACAGTTCACCCTCCCACCCAACTTGGTATCATCTGCAAGATGAGCTGCATAGAGGCAGGAACCCTCACAACATTTAAGAAACATTTAGATGAGCACTTGTTGCAGCATACAAGGCTGTGGGCCAAGTGCTGGAAAATGGGATTGGAATGGATAGGTTCTTGATGGCCAATGCAGACATGGTGGGCTGAAAGGCCTTTTTCCGTGCTGCTAAACTCAATCCTCTCAACATCTTTCTGGTAAATTCTTCAAACGCACAAAAAGAGGTCACGCTATCAGAAAACCGTCAAGAATTCCTCGTCAGTACCAGACAGACATTAAGGAATAGATCTTAGAATCATAGAATCGAACCCTACAGTTCAGATGGAGGCCATTCAGCCCATCGAGTCTGCACCAACCACAATCCCACCTGGGCCCTATCCCCATAACCCCATACATTTACCCTAGCTAGTACACCTGGCACTAAGAGGCAATTTAACATGGCCAATCCACCTAACCAGCACATCATTAGACTGTGAGAGGAAACTGGAGCACCCGGAGGAAACCCACGCAGACGTGAGGAGAATGTGCAGATTCCGCATAGACAGTGACCCAAGCCAGGAATTGAACCCGGGTCCCTGGCGCTGTGAGACAGCAGTGCTAACCCACTGTGCCACCGTGTCTTGGGTGGGGTTTTCCGGCCGCGCTCACCCCGAAACCAGAAAATCCCGCCTGAGGTCAACCGACCTTTCCATGGTCTGCTTCTCGACCGTCCCAATTCCCGTGGCGGGTGGAATGAGTAAATGCACCCCCTTGTGTTTGTTTCTGGAGGCTGGATGATGGGAAAGGGCAGGAAAATCTGAGCCATATTGGAGCCAGCCCAATGTTGAGACAATGGCAGGTGGTGGAATTTGAATTCAATAAAAAAAATCTGGAATTAAGAATCTACTGATGACCACAAAACCATTGTCAATTGTCACAAAAACCCATCAGGTTCAGTAATGTCCTTTAGAGAAGGAAATCTGCTGTCCTCACCCAGTCTGGCCTATATATGACTCTAGAGCCACAGCAATGGGGTTGACCCCCAACTGTCCTCAGAAATGGGTTAGTGAGACCCTCAGTTCCAGGGGTGGGCAATAAATGCTGCCCAGCCAGTGACATCATGTCCTATGAATGAATGGGACATGGGTGTCATGTGACACCCACGTCCTATTCATGGTGCACAGAGGTGGGGACCCTCACAACATTTACGAAACACTGAGATGAGCACTTATTGGAGCATACAAGGCTATGGACCAAGTGCTGGAAAATGGGATTGGGATAGATAGGTTCTTGATGGCCAATGCAGACATGATGGGCCCCGACACTGAGACTCCCCTTCCCTTCCCTCCTCTCCTGCATCTCCCCACGCTGGCTCCACCTCCATCTGGGCCCGCCCCTGTGAGACACCCCCGCCCTCAGTCACTGTCCCCTTGGCAGTGCCCGGTGCCAGGTTGGCACTGTCAGGATCCCAGGCTGGCAGTACCAAGCTGGCACTGCCCAAGGGGCACTAGCCTACCCCCTGCCCCCGACCTCCCAGGGATGGTGGGGGGGGTAACAACGACTCCATGGCCTCCGGTCCCATGAGCAAGGCCATACTATCTGATCCCTGTTGCTGGAGGACCAGCGGTGATCCCCGCTGGTGGCAATCTTGACCGGTGAGGTTAGAGAGTCAAGTGAGTCCGGGACAACACCGTCCGGAGCTCGCTAAAGTGATTTAAATACAGATAGGAATATTTAAATCAGCGTTGCGCCATTCCCTGGCGTGAGGCTGATCACATGATTTTAAAAAGGGCCCTGGAGCTCACAAGCTCTGGCAGCCGGGTGGGACTTTGACTTTTGACTCTGGCTTATATTTCCCACCCAGTCCATCACGCAACCCAGCCTCCCATCCATTGACTCTGTCTACACTTCCCGCTGTCTCGGCAAAGCAGCCAGCATAATTAAGGACCCCACGCCCCCCGGACATTCTCTCTTCCACCTTCTTCCGTCGGGAAAAAGATACAAAAGTCTGAGGTCACGTACCGACCAACTCAAGAACAGCTTCTTCCCTGCTGCCATCAGACTTTTGAATGGACCTACCTTGCATTAAGTTGATTTTTCTCTACACCCTAGCTATGACTGTAACACTACGTTCTGCACTCTCTCCTTTCCTTCTCTATGAACGGTATGCTTTGTCTGTATAGTGTGCAAGAAACAATACTTTTCAGTGTGTACTAATATATGTGACAATGATAAATCAAATCAAAAAAATATTGCTACGCTACTCAACCAGCGTAGTGGAGGCAGGGAGTGGTGGGGGTGGGAGGGGGGTGGTGGGGGAGAAGGGGGTGTGGGTGGGGGAGGGGGGAGTATCCTGCTCACGGATCTGGCTGTGAGCTGGGAAAGCTGAGAAGCGTGATGTGCTTGACCTGAGATTGACATCAGCGAGCAATTTAAAAACAATGCACTTACACTGAGTGGCAATTTCAAGAACCAAGCCGACCTGTTATTTTCGAGATTGCAGCGGTCAGCCACAATCAGAGAATCCCTACAGTGCAGGAGGAGGCCATTCAGCCCATCGGGTCTGCACCGACCACAATCCCGCCCAGGCCCTATCCCCACAACCCCATGCATTTACCCAAGCTAATCCCCCAGACACTGAGGGGCAATTTAGCAATGGCCAATCCACCTAACCCGCACATCTTTGAACTGTGAGAGGAAACCGGAGCACCCGGAGGAAACCCACGCAGACATGGGGAGAATGTGCAAACTCCACACAGACAGTGACCCAAGCCGGGAATCAAACCCAGGTCCCTGGCGCTGTGAGGTAGATTTCCACTCCGTCTGACGAAGGAGCAGCGCTCCGAAAGCTAGAGGCGTTTGCTACCAAATAAGCCTGTTGGACTTTAACCTGGTGTTGTTAGACTCCTTGCTGTGAGGCAGCAGTGCTAACCACTGTGCCACCATGCCGCCACCGTGCCGCCATAAATTTGTGTTTATACAACATCTTGAACGTGTAAAAGGTCCCAGGGAGCGTAGCAGCGAATTAAAGGAGGGAATGTCAGAGAGGTTGAGGGAAGGAGTCCCAGTCAGTCCCAAAGCCTGAGGCCTAGGTAAAGTAGGGTTGCCAATCCTCCAGGGCTGGCCTCGAGTCTCGGGGAATGGAAAGTCAATCTCCAGGACTCTGGGTGTGCGACCCTGGAGAAAAATCATCGGGGCATGAAAAGAGATATTTTTTGCCACAATTTTCTTTGAACATTTCTCTTTACCACTTATAAAACTATTGTAAATGGCCGGGGGGGGGGGGGGTGGGAAAGGCTGACAATCAAGCATCATCAAATTGCTTAGTGAGCCTTTTAGCTTTCTAACTGGCGGAGGAAGGCCACACAAGGATGAAAGAAATCTAAAGAGAAAGTTCTGGAAGAACTCAACAGGTTTGGCAGCAACTGCAGGGAGAGAAACAGAGTGAACGTTTCAGGCAGGGTTTTCCAGTCACGCTCGCTCCAAGGCTGGAAAATCCTGGCCGAGGTCAATGGACCTGTGCGTGGTCCGTGTCCCGCCCGCTGCGATTCTCCTTCAGGGTCAATATTGGATGTGTTGGCCGAATAATGGCTGGTTCATGAGGGAAAGTTATGTGAGAAACCCCACAAGGAATTCATTTCATTGGAGTTGGCAACCCTATAGGTGACTGGAGGCATAGAATCCCTCCAGTGCAGAAGGAGGCCATTCAGCCCATCGAGTCTGCACCGACAACAATCCCATCCAGTGCTTTTCCCATAACCTCCCCTATTTACCCTGCTAGCCCCTCCTGACAATTTAGCATGGCCAATCAACCTCACCTACGCATCTCCGGACGGTGGGAGAAAACCAGAGCACCCGGAGGAAACCCACGCAGACACGGGGAGAAACGTGCAGACTCCACACAGACAGGAATCGAACCTGGGTCCCTGACGCTGTGAGGCAGCAGTGCCACTGTGCCACCAAGTCATGCCCCCCCCCCCCCCCACCTCCCCCACCATCGTCCATGGTGGGTCAATGGAGGAGGTGACAGGGAGGCAGTGGTGTGGTGGTATTGTCACTGGGCTGGCAATCCAGAGACCCAGGGTAATGGCTTGGGGACCCAGGTTCAGATCCTACCACGGCTGACGGTGAAATTTGAATTCGGGAATCAAAAGTCGATGACCATTGTCGGAAAAGCCCACCTGGTTCACTAATGTCCTTTAGGGAAGGAAATCTGCCGTCCTTACCCGGTCTGGCCTACATGTGACTCCAGAGCCACAGCAAATGTGGTTGACTCTGAACAGCTCTCTGAAGCGGCCCAGCAAGCCACTCAGTTCAAGTAGCAATTAGGGATGGGCAGTTACTGCCGGGCCCAGCCAGCAACGCCCACATCCCATGAATAAAAAATAAAGGATATCTGGGTTCAGCCAGAGGCCAGAGCTGGAAAAGTGCAGAAATTAATATAAACAATGTTTATATTAACTGAACATTCAGAACAAGTAGATTCTGCACTGGCAAATGTGGTCCAGGGAATTTAGAATTAGAATTCAGTGACAATGGCGAGTCATGGTTTAAAAGCTCTTTCCTGCTCTGACTCGTTCTTAGAATCCCTACAGTCCAGAAGGAGGCCATTCAGCCCATCGAGTCTGTACCAACCACAATCCCACCCAGGCCCATTCACCATGCATTTATCCTAGCTAGTCCCCCTGACACCAGGGGGGAATTTAGCATGGCCAATCCACCTAACCCGCACATCCGTGTGGGAGGAAACCGGAGCATCCGGAGGAAACCCACACAGACACGGGGAGAATGTGCAAACTCCACACAGACAAAGACCCAAACCCGGAATCGAACCTGGGTCCCTGATGCTGTGAGGCAGCAGTGCTAACGACCGCGCCACCGTGACTGCTCGATCCATTGCAATTATCATGGGGGATTTTAATCTACATGTCAATTGGTCAAATCAGGTCGGTCAAGGCAGCATTTAGGATACATAGAATGTATCTGCGATAGCTTCCTTGAACAGAATGTAATGGAACCTACGAGGGAGCAAGCTATCCTAGATCTGGTCCTGTGTAATGAGATGGGAATAATTAATGATCTCACAGTTAGGGATCCTCTTGGAAGAAGCTGATCACAGTAATGGTTGAATTTAAAATACAGATGGAGCGTGAGAAGGTAAAATCCAATACCAGTGTCTTGTGCTTAAACAAAGGAGACTATAAAGGGGTGAGGGAGGAGCTGGCAAAGGTAGACCGGGAGCAAAAACTTTATGGTGGGACAATTGAGGAACAGTGGAGGACTTTCAAAGCGATCTTTCACAGTGCTCAGCAAAAGTATAACCAGTGATAAGGAAGGACTGTTGGAAAGGGGATAATCAGCCATGGATATCTAAGGAAATAAAGGAGGGATCAAATTGAAAGAAAATGTATACAAAGTGGCAAAGATTAGTGGGAACCGAGAGGATTGGGAAATCTTTAAAGGTCAGCAGAAAGCCACCAAAAAAGCTATAAAGAAAAGTAAGATGGATTATGAGAGTAAACTCGCTCAGAATATAAAAACAGATAGCAAAGGTTTCTACAAATATATAAAACAAAAAAGAGTGGCTTAAGTAAACATTGGTCCTTTAGAGGATGAGAAGGGAAATGTAATAACTGGAAATGAGAAAATGGCTGAGGCATTGAACAGGTATTTTGTGTCGGTCTTCACAGTGGAAGACACAAATAACATGCCAAAAATTGATGACAGGAAGGCTATGGCAGGTGAGAACCTAGAAACTATCATTATCACGAAAGAGGTAGTGTTGGGCAAGTTAATGGGGCTAAAGGTAGACAAGTCTCCTGGTCCTGATGGAATGCATCCCAGGGTACTAAAAGAGATGGCGGGAGAAATAGCAAATGCACGAGTAATTTACCAAAATTCACTGGACTCTGGGGTGGTTCCCACAGATTGGAAAACAGCAAATGTGACGCCACTGTTTAAAAAAGGAGGTAAACAAAAGGCGGGTAACTATAGGCCGGTTAGCTTAACTTCTGTAGCAGGGAAAATGCTTGAATCTATCATCAAGGAAGAAATAGCGAGACATCTGGATATAAATTGTCCCATTGGGAAGATGCAGCATGGGTTCATGAAGGGAAGGTCATGTTTGACTAATTTGGTGGAATTCTTTGAGAACATTACATGTGCAGTGGACAATGGGGAACCTGTGGATGTGGTGTATCTGGATTTCCAGAAGGCATTTGACAAGGTGCCGCACCAAAGACTGCTACATAAGATAAAGGTGCACGGTGTTACAGGTAATGTATTAGCATGGATAGAGGATTGGTTAACTAACAGAAAGCAAAGAGTGGGGGTAAATGGGCGTTTTTCTGGCTGGCGATCAGTGACTAATGGTGTTCCTCAGGGATCAGTGCTGGGACCGCAATTGTTTACGATTTACATATATGATTTGGAGTTGGAGACCAAGTGTAGTGTGTCACAATTCACAAATGACACTAAGATGGGTGGCAGAGCAAAGTGTGCAGTGGACGCTGAAAGTCTGTGAAGGGATATAAATAGTCTAAGTGAGTGGGCGAGGGTCTGGCAGATGGAGTACAATGTTAGTAAATGTGAGGTCATCCATTTTGGTAAGAATAACAGCAAAATGGACTATTATTTAAATGGTAAAAAATTGCAGCATGCTGCTGTGCAGAGGGACCTGGGTGTCCTTGTGCAAGAATCTCAAGGAGTTGGTTTGCAGGTGCAGCAGGTAATTAAGAAGGCAAATGGAATTTTGTCCTTTATTGCTAGAGGGATGGAGTTTAAAAACAGCGAGGTTATGTTGCAGCTGTGTAAGGTGCTGGTGAGGCCACACCTGGAGGACTGTGTACAGTTTTGGTCTCCTTACTTGAGAAAGGATTTACTGGCACTGGAGGGGGTGCAGAGGAGATTCACGAGGTTGATTCCGGAGTTGAGAGGGTTGGCATATGAGGAAAGACTGAGTAGACTGGGGCTATACTCATTGGAATTCAGAAGAATGAGGGGAGATCTTATAGAAACAGATAAGATTATGAAGGGAATAGATGAGATAGAAGCAGGTAAGTTGTTTCCACTGGCCAGTGAAACTAGAACGAGGGGGCATAACCTCAAAATAAGCGAAAGCAGATTTAGGACTGAGTTGAGGAGGAACTTCTTCACACAAAGGTTGTGAATCTATGGAATTCCCTGCCCAGTGAAGCAGTTGAGGCTACCTCATTGAATGTTTTTAAGACAAGGATAGATAAATTTTTGAACAGTGAAGGAATTAAGGGTTAGGGTGAGCGGGTGGGTAAGTGGAGCTGAGTCCACAGAAAGATCAGCCATGATCTTATTGAATGGCGGAGCAGGCTCGAGGGGCCAGATGGCCTACTCCTGCTCCTAGTTCTTATGTTCTTATGGGCTGCTCTTTCTGCTCAATCTCAGTGATTTGAATTCAACAAGCTTGATCGCGCTGGTGTTTTGGAATGGGGCAGGGCAATTGAGATAAATTGCTGTTCAAGTGTGTTAAAGGGGAAAAGGGCAGAGCGGGAATACTGTAAAAGTTTCAGGAAATTACAGAGCATCATAATCATAGAATCCTTACAGGAGGCCATTCAGCCCATCGAGCCTGCACTGAAAACAATCCCATCCAGGCTCTATCCCGTAGCCCTGCAAATTCAAACTGCGAATTCTCCTGACACCACGGGGCAGTTTAGCATAGCCAATCCACCTAACCCGCACATCTTTGGACACTAAGGGGCAATTTAGCATGGCCAATCCACCTAAACTGCACATCTTTGGATACTAAGGGGCAATTTAGCATGGCCAATTCACCTAACCTGCACATTTTTGGAGTGTGGGAGGAAACCAGAGCACCCGGAGGAAACCCACGCAGACACGGGGAGAACGTGCAAACTCTGCACACAGACAGTGACCCGAAGCCGGAATTGAACGTGGGTCCCTGGTGCTGTGAGGCAGCAGCGCTAACCACTGTGCCACCCACAAGGTATGGTCGAAATTATTTGCTCCAGAATTTGCTGCAACCTCTGCAGTGGTGCTGAGCCACTGCGTTACACTCCAAAAACCATTTCCTGTCAATGTCCTGCCAATCACAGTGCATGGGGGTCATCACCTGGTTAAACATGTGACATTAATTGCCCTATTACTGGACAGACAGCTGGAACACTGTGGAGGGGAGAGTTTCTTGTAGGTTAGTAGGACTGAGGAAGCATCTTACTACTTCCTCATTAAGTAGTACTTATGGCTTCAAAGTAAAAGACCAGTCTGGCTGATTCTTCCATTGCCGCCGCTTGTCGTGAGTAACATTTCATCATCCATAATAATGTGAGAAATAGGGGCAGGAGTAGACCGTATGACCAATCAAGCCTTCTCTGCCATTTCGGATGATCGTGGCTCCCATTCAGTTTTGACTTCACTTTCCCGTCCGCTCTCTTGATTATTTTTTGTTTATTAGTCACAAATAGGCTTACATTAACACTGCAATGAAGTTACTGTGAAAATCCCCTGATCGCCACACTCCGGTGCCTGTTCGGGTTAATGCACCCTAACCAGCACGTCTTTCAGACTGTGGGAGGAAACCAGAGCACCCGGAGGAAACCCACGCAGACACGGGGAGAACATGCAGACTCCGCACAGGCAGTGACCTAAGCTGGGAATCGAACCCGGGTTCCTGGCGCTGTGAGGCAGCAGTGCTAACCACTGTGCTACTGTGTCGCCCTTTGCTCCCTGGCAAATCAAACATCTGTCTATCGCAGCCTTTAACATTACCAACAATGGACCGTGCACAACTGTCTGGGGCAGAGAATTCCAAATATTCACAACCATCTGAGTGAAGACATTTCTCCTTATCTCAGATCCAAAACAGTGACTTGCTTTGCCATGAAGCACTCTGGAAGGTAGTGAAGTGTATTAAATAAATAATCCTCTTTCCTTGCAATGGCATGAGTCTCCAAGGAAATTCAGTTCCAACGTTCAAAACTCCGGAAATCTCTGCCGCACACCAGTGAGAGAGAAGCTTCAGCAGTGGTAAAAGAAAGCCCACCATCACATTCATGGGGTTACCACAATGACTAATAAATGTGACATTACACCAGTGTCCAAATCCTGAGAACTGTCTTGAAAGAGAATCATAGAATCCCTACAGTACGGAAGGTGACCATTCAGCCTATCGAGCCTGCACCGACAACAATCCCACCAGGCTCCATGTCCGCAACCCCATATATTTACTCTGCAAATCCCATTGACACTAAGGAGCAATTTAGCATGGCCAATCCACCTAACCCGTACCTCTTTGGAATTAAGGGGCAATTTAGCATGGCCAATCCACCAAACCCGTACATTTTTGGACTGTGGGAGGAAACCGGAGCGCCCGGAGCAAACTCACGCAGACACGGAGAGAATGTGCAAACTCTGCACAGTTGCCCAAGGCTGAAATCGAACCCGAGTCCTTGGCGCTATGAGGCAGCAGTGCTAACCACTGTGCCACTGTGGCGCCCAAGAAGGCTTGTCCTTTGGTAAACAATCCCTAACCTGTTATCTTGCCTCCAACCTTTCTGCATGACAAAGCACTTTACTTCATTGATTTCAGCCTGTCAAGTCTCTGAGCTCTCCATCTCTACCTCTACCACTTTTCACTCTCAGACCAGATTCTCTACCTCATTCCTGTGTTCTGTCTCATCGGATCTCAGACAATGACGAGACAGAGTACAGGAATGAGATAGAGAATCTGGTGAACTGGTGCGGCAACAATAATCTCTCCCTCAATGTCAACAAAACGAAGGAGATTGTCATCGACTTCAGGAAGCGTAAAGGAGAACATGTCCCTGTCTACATCAATGGGGACGAAGTAGAAAGGATCGACAGCTTCAAGCTTTTAGGTGTCCAGATCACCAACAACTTGTCTTGGTCCCCACCATGCTGACACTATAGTTAAGAAAGCCCACCAACTCCCCTACTTTCTCAGAAGATTAAGGAAATTTGGCATGTCTGCTACGACTCTCACCAACTTTTACAGAGGCACCATAGAAAGCATTCTTTCTGGTTGTATCACAGCTTGGTATGGCTCCTGTTCTGCCCAAGACTGCAAGAAACTACAAAAGGTCGTAAATGTAGCCCAATCCATCACACAAACCAGCTTCCCATCCATTGACTCTGCCTACACTTCCCACTGCCTCGGCAAAGCCACCAGCATAACTAAGGACCCCACGCACCCTGGACATTCTCTCTTCCACCTTCTTCCATCGTGAAAAAGATACAAAAGTCTGAGGTCATGTACCAACCGACTCAAGAACAGCTTCTTCCCTGCTGCCATCAGACTTTTGAATGGACTTACCTCGCATTAAGTTGATCTTTCTCTGCACCCTAGCTATGACTGTAACACTACATTCTGCACTCTCTCCTTTCCTTCTCTATGAACAGTATGCTTTGTCTGTATAGAGTGCAAGAAACAATACTTTTCAGTGTAAGCTAATACATGTGACAATAACAAATCAAATCAAATCTCTGCTTTCCCAGTAGTGCCGTGAGATCTTTCCCACACACTTGGGAAGGAGCTATGTCCATGACTGACTATGACTAATACATGTGACAATGATAAATCAAATCAAACTCTGTGTTGAGTCATTCCTTAATAGCACATTCAAACCATGCAACGTAGAGTCATAGAGGTTTACAGCATGGAAACAGGCCCTTCGGCCCAACTTGCCCATGTCATCCCTTTTTAAATCACTAAGCTAGCCCCAATTGCCCGCTTTTGGCCCATATCCCTCTATACCCATCTTACCCATGTAACTGTCTAAACGCTTTTTAAAAGACAAAATTGTACCCGCCTCTACTACTACCTCTGGCAGCTTGTTCCAGACACCATCCTCTGTGTGAAAGAATTGCCCCTCTGGACCCTTTTGTATCTCTCCCCTCTCACCTCAAACCTATGCCCTCTAGTTTTAGACTCCCCTACCTTTGGGAAAAGATATTGACTATCGAGCTGATCTATGCCTCTCATTATTTTATAGACCTCTATAAGATCACCCCTCAGCCTTCTACGCTCCAGAGAAAAAGGTCCCAGTCTATCCAGCCTCTCCTTATAACTCAAACCATCAAGTCCTGGTAGCATCTTAGTAAATCTTTTCTGCACTCTTTCTAGTTTAATAATATCCTTTCTATAATAGGGTGACCAGAACTGTACACAGTATTCCAAGTGTGGCCTTACCAATGTCTTGTACAACTTCGACAAGACGTCCCAACTCCTGTATTCAATGTTCTGACCAATAAACCCAAGCATGCTGAATGCCTTCTTCACCACTCTGTCCACCTGTGACTTCACTTTCAAGGAGCTATGAACCTGTACCCCAAGATCTCCTTTTTGTATAACTCTCCCCAATGTCCTACCATTAACTGAGTAAGTCCTGCCCTGGTTCAATTTACCAAAATGCATCACCTTGCATTTATCTAAATTAAATTCCATCTGCCATTTGTCAGCCCACTGGCCCAATTGATCAAGATCCCGTTGCAATCCTAGATAACTTTCTTCACTGTGCACTATGCCACCAATCTTGGTGTCATCTACAAACTTACTAACCATGCCTCTTAAATTCTCATCCAAATCATTGATATAAATGACAAATAACAGTGGACCCAGCACTGATCCCTGAGGCACACCGCTGGGGTAAGCACAATAAGAAGTCTCAGAACATCGCGTTGTGAGACTTCTTACTGTGCTTACCCCAGTCCAACGCCAGCATCTCCACATCATGGCTATCATACCCACCGCTGGTCACAGGCCTCCGGTTTGAATGCTGAACCCTCTGCAACCACCCTCTGTCTTCTGTCATCAAGCCAATTTTGTATCCATTTGACTACCTCATCCTGGATCCCATGAGATTTAACCTTATGCAACAACCTACCATGCGGTATCTTGTCAAAGGCCTTGCTAAAAGCCTTGCTAAAGTCCATGTAGACAACATTGACTGCACTGCCCTCATCTGCCTTCTTGGTTACCCCTTCAAAAAACTCAATCAAATTTGTGAGACATGATTTTTCACTCACAAAGCCATGCTGACTGTCCCTAATCAGTCCTTGCCTCTCTAAATGTCTGTAGACCCTATCTCTCAGAATACCTCCTAACAATTTACACCACAGGTGTGAGGCTCACCGGCCTGTAGTTCCCATGCTTTTTCTTGCAGCCTTTTTTAAACAAAGGGACAACATTTGCCACCCTCCAATCTTCAGGCACCTCACCTGTGGCTGTCGATGATTCAAATATCTCTGCTAGGGGACCTGCAATTTCCTCCCTAGCCTCCCACAACATCCTGGCATACACTTCATCAGGTCCTGGGGATTTACCTTAATGCGCTTTAAGATTTCCAGCACCTCCTTCTCTGTAATATGTACACTCCTCAAGACATCACTGTTTATTTCCCCAAGTTCCCTAACATCCATGCTTTTCTTAACAGTAAATACTGATGAGAAATATTCATTTAGGATCTCACCCATCTCTTATGGAACTGCACATCGATGACCTTGTTGATCCTTAAGTGGCCCTACTCTCTCCCGAGTTACTTTTTTGCCCTTTATGTGTTTGTAGAAGATCTTTGGATTCTCCTTTGCCTTATCTGCCAAAACAATCTCATGTCCCCGTTTTGCCCTCCTGATTTCTCTCTTAACTCTACTCCTACACCCTCTATACTCTTCAAGGGATCCACTTGATCCCAGCTGCCTATGCATGTCATGTGCCTCCTTCTTCTTCTTGACTAGGGCCTCAGTATCCCAAGTCATCTAGGGTTCTGCCTCTCCCAACTTCTCTTCCGTAACATAAACTGAATGAATTTTCTCACCCAATCTTTTGACTAATTCATTCTTCGCATACTGCTGGTCAGACCACCCTCTTTATTTCTCATCTCCAGTTACGCCGAGAAGACGACAGGGAGCTCGAAACGTTGGTAACCAACTTGATGTGAGTGTGTCAGAGGGCAGTCAAGAGTAGGACACAATGTTGTAGGACTGGAGTCACGTGTAGTGTAGACCAGATAATGACGGCAGATTTATTTCCCCAAAGGATATTACAGTGAGCCAGATAGTTTGACAATTCTCTGGCGATTTCATGGCCACTTTCCTGATGCCAACATATCATTTCCATACTTTGTTTTAAGCTAAATTTAAAATCTCAAACTTCCATGGTGGCATTTGAACTCACCCTTTCTCTGGATCACTAATAACAGAGGCATTGTACTCATTAATCATCACTTCCTGATTTACATAAAATGTACAGCACAGAATTAGGTCATTCCACTCAAATGCTCTGTGCTGGCATTTTCTGATCTCCCTCCCATGACCCTTCACCTGGGTTTTCCATTCAATCTTCGTGTCCCATTTGACCCCTGAGATGAACTTTCGATCTCATGTTCCCGCCAACACAGAGGTCACCCATTTCCACCTCCGTCGTATCGACTCTGTCCCTGTCCTGCTGTTCCTCAGGCAGCACCTTCCAAACCCGGGACCGCAAATATCTAAAAGGACATGGGGGACAGCAGACGCATGGGAACACCACCACCTGGGGTGTTCCCCTCACCATCCCGACTTGGAAATATATCGGCAGCTCCTTCACTGTTGCTGGGTCAAAATCTGGGAACTCCCTCCCCAACTGCACTGTGGGTGTACCTACACCACATGGACTGCAGCAGTACAAGAAGGCAGCTCACCCCCATCTTCTCAAGGGGCAATTATGGATGGGCAATGAATGCTGGCCCTAGCCAACAATGCCCACATCTCACGAATTAAAAGAACCTCTCATCAATGTCCTCATTACATTCAGACTTGACTATCCCAATGTACTCAGGCTGGTGTCCCACCCTCCGTAGCCCTAAGGTCATCCAAAACCCGTGTCTTAACTCCCGTTCACCTATCACCCCCTCTGCTTCCTGACCCGCACTGGCACCCACCTTGGGAACAACTCCTTGACTCTAAAATTCTCGTCCTCATTTTCAAATCCCTCCACTCCGTCTCTGATCCCTTCCAACCACACTACCCTCCGAGAGGCATGAACTCTTCTCATCCTGATCTCGTGTGTATCCCTGGTTTTAATCGTTCCACGGCCAGCGGTTGGATTTCCCAGGATTTATTCCTCAGACAACAAAGCACAAGGTGCAGATTATCGTTCCTTGGCTCTTTGCCGTTTGTGGGATCTTGCTCGTTGCTGCTTTCCTACATTGCAACAGTAACCGCACCTCGAAAGTACTTCATTAACTTTGCGGCATCCAACAGTTGTGAAAGGCGCTATATAAATTCAAGGTCAGGATCTTCTGATCCCATCCCAAGACTGGAAATTCCCAACCAAGGTCAACGGACCTTTCAATAGTCCATTAAATTGCCTTTGATTTGATTTATTATTGTCACATGTATTAGCACACAGTGGAAAGTATTGTTTCTTGCGCGCTATACAAAGCATACCGTTCATAGAGAAGGAAAGGAGAGAGTGCAGAATGCAGTGTTACAGTCATAGCTAGGGTGGAGAGAAAGATCAACTTAATGCGAGGTAGGTCCATTCAAAAGTCTGACAGCAGCAGGGAAGAAGCTGTTCTTGAGTCGGTTGGTACGTGACCTCAGACTTTTGTATCTTTTTCCCGATGGAAGAAGATGGAAGAGAGAATGTCCGGGGTGCGTGGGGTCCTTGATTATGCTGTCTGCTTTGCAGCAGGAAGAGTAGACAGAGTCAATGGATGGGAGGCTGGTTTGCATGATGGATTGGGCTACATTCACGGCCTTTTATAGAATATAGAATATAGAACAGTACAGCACAGTACAGGCCCTTCGGCCCTCGATGTTGTGCCGAGCTTTGTCCGAAACCAAGATCAAGCTATCCCACTCCCTATCATTCTGGTGTGCTCCATGTGCCTATCCAATAACCGCTTGAAAGTTCCTAAAGTGTCTGACTCCACTATCACAGCAGGCAGTCCATTCCACACCCCAACCACTCTCTGAGTAAAGAACCTACCTCGGACATCCCTCCTATATCTCCCACCACGAACCTTGTGGTTATGCCCCCTAGTAACAGCTACATCCACCCGAGGAAATAGTCTCCGAACGTCCACTCTATCTATCCCCCTCATCATCTTATAAACCTTTTGTAGTTCCTTGCGGTCTTGGGCAGAGCAGGAGCCAGACCAAGCTGTGATACAACCAGAAAGAATACTTTCTATGGGGCATCTGTGAAAGTTGGTGAGAGTCGTAGCTGTCATGCCAAATTTCCTTAGTCTTCTGAGAAAGTCCATCCCATGATGGGCGGCAGGAACCAGAAAATATACCCCAAAATCTTTCTTTTTTTTTTCTACACTATTCCAAATTCCAAGACCTCCTTTCGTAAGTCCATCCAGTGTCTCGGCCTTCTGTAATGGGTCTGGTCTGATCCCAGACCTCCCTTCACTGGCCGTATGCAGCAAAAGTCCTGGTTTCCTCAGGCTGTGCCAGAACTAAGGCCTCTGAAACTAGGCCCAACAATTTACAAACATAAGCCTCCCTATAACTGGATCTATTCTGGAAATAACTCCTCAGAGGCAGTTGTCTCTTCACTAGATTCCCTTCCTTTACAAACACAATTCCACTCCTAAGGCAACGGAAGGCCTCCACAGTGCACTCAGACACCGCATTCTCCCTCTCCAGGGACATCTTACCACGAATATAGCCACGGTAGAGGGGCAAGCAGTCGGGTTGGATGACCCCCTCAGTTGCCTGGAGCTGTTTATGGCAAGTCTTGCCAGTAGGAAGTTTAACAGCACCAGGTTAAAGTCCAACAGGTTTATTTGGTAGCAAAAGCCACACAAGCTTTAGCTTGTGTGGCTTTTGCTACCAAATAAACCTGTTGGACTTTAACCTGGTGTTGTTAAACTTCTTACTGTGTTTACCCCAGTCCAACGCCGACATTTCCACATCAAGTCTTGCCAGTCCCAGGAGCAGGTTCACAATAAGGTCCTCCTCCTACCCCATCTCCCTCCGTAGATCAGGAGCGTGGGACTGAAGTGCAAACAAAACATCAACAGAAGGTTTTTGAGGAAACAAGAAAAGGGATGCACTCTGTGACATTCAAGGTACCTACTCCTCTTCTTCTTTAGATTGTTATGTAGTGAGGGGTGCACTGGGATTTGCCATGCTGGGATTTGAACCAGATCCCACAGCATTACCCTGGGTCCCTGGATTAGTTGTCCAGTGACAATGACACTGCCTCCCCCAGGCTAGTCATTATCTCAATCAAGGAGCTCATACTCCAAGAGGCCCACCTCATGGCCCTCACTCTAATCCTGGGCCTGCACCCACTTTGCAGACTGTACATCCGTTTCATTACGAAGGTGCAGGAATACGTGAGGTGCCAATCGGCAACCCAAAGACTCGCAACGAGAGTGGAATACTGTCCTACAAGTTTGGCCAATAGAGGCCGCAAGTTTACTGTCCCGTCCACCACGGGAATCGGAATAGGCGAGGGGGCAAACCATGGAAAGGTCCGTTGACCTCGGGTGGGATTTTATGGTTTCGGGGCAAGCGAGGCCATAAAATCCCGCCCATAAACTCGAAGACTAATGTGTTAGAAAAAGGAAAGTGATACCCAGAGGCGGCACGGTGGCACAGTGGTTTGCACTGCTGCCTCACAGCTCCAGGGACCCAAGTTCCATTCCTGGTTTGGGTCACTGTCTGTGTGGAGTTTGCGCATTCTCCCCGTGTCTGCGTGGGTTTCCTCCGGGTGCTCCGGTTTCATCCCACAGTCTGAAAGACGTGCCGGTTAGATGCATTGACCCGAACAGGCGCCGGAGAGTGGCAACAGGAGATTCTCACAGTAACTTCATTGCAGTGTTAATGATTTGATTTGATTTATTATTGTCACATGTATTGACATGCAGTGAAAAGTATTGTTTCTTGAGCACTATACAGACAAAGCATACCATTCATAGAGAAGGAAAGGAGAGGGTGCAGGATGCAGTGTTACAGTCATAGCTAGGGTGTGGAGAAAGATCAACTGGATGCAAGGAAAATCCATTCAAAAGTCTGATGGCAGCAGGGAAGAAGCTGTTCTTGAGTCGGTTGGTACGTGATCTCAGATTTTTGTATCTTTTTCCTGATGGAAGAAGTTGGAAGAGAGAATGTTCAGGTTCCGTGGGGTCCTTAATTATGCCGGCTGCTTTGCCGAGACAGCGGGAAGTGTAGACAGAGTCAATGGATGGGAGGCTGGTTTGCATGATGGATTGGGCTACATTCACGACCCTTTGTAGTTCCTTGCGGTCTTGGGCAGAGCAAGAGCCATACCAAGCTGTGACACAACCAGAAAGAACGCTTTCTTTGGTGCATCTGTAAAAGTTGGTGAGAGTCATAGCGGACATGCCAAATTTCCTTAGTCTTCTGAGAAAGTAGAGGCGTTGGTGGGCTTTCGCAACTATAGTGTTGGCATGAGGGGACCAGGACAGGTTGTTGGTGATCTGGACACCTAAAAACTTGAAGCTCTCGACCCTTTCTACTTCGTTCCCGTTGATGTCGACAGGGGCATGTTCTCCTTTACGCTTCCTGAAGTCGATGACAATCTCCTTCGTTTTGTTTGAGAGAGAGATTATTGTTGCCGCACCAGTTCACCAGATTCTCTATCTCATTCCTGTACTCTGTCTTGTCATTGTTTGGAATCCGACCCACTACAGTGGTGTTGTCAGCAAACATTAAAATCGAATTGGAGGAGAATTTGGCCACCCAGTCATAGGTGTATAAGGAGTGTAGTAGGGGGCTGAGAACACTGCCTTGTGGGGCACTGGTGTTGAGGATGATCGTGGAGGAGGTGTTGTTGCCTATCCTTATTGATTGTGGTCTGTGGGTTAGGAAGTTCAGGATCCAGTCGCAGAGGGAGGAGCCGAGGTCCAGGCCATGGAGTTTGGAGATGAGTTTCGTGGGAATAATAGTGTTGAAGGCTGAGCTGTAGTCAATAAATAGGAGTCTGACATAGGTGTCCTTGTTATCTAGGTGTTCCAGGGTTGAGTGCAGGGCCAGGGAGATGGCGTCTGCTGTGGACCTGTTGCGGCGATAGACAAACTATAGTGGATCCAGGTCGTTCGGGAGGCTGGAATTGATTCGTGCCATGACTAGCCTTTTGAAGCACTTCATAATAATGGATGTCAGAGCCACCAGCCGATAGTCTTTAAGACACGCTGTTTGGCTTTTCTTAGGTACCGGGATGATGGTCACCTTCTTGAAGCAGATAGAGGCCTCAGATTGTTGGAAAGAGAGGTTGAAAATGTCTGTGAATACCTCCGCCAGCTGATCCGTGCAGGATCTGAGTGCTCGAAGGGTACCCCATCCGGGCCAGCCGCTTTCCATGGGTTGACTTTGAGAAAGCTGCTCTGACATCTGCAATGGTGACCTCAGATACAGGGTCATCCAGAGCTTCCAGAGTGGAGGACATGCTCTCGCTGACCTCTTGCTCAAAATGTGTAAGCCTTACTTGTGACAAATAAATCAACTTTAAACATTGCAAAATAAAAACTCAATTTCTTTTAACGGGCTGACGATTACAGTGGGTGGTCTTGTAAAGTAAAGTTAAAAGTTAAAGTAAAGTTATATTTATTAGTCACAAGTAAGGCTTACATTAACACTGCAATGAAGTTACTGTGAAATTCCTCTAGTCGCCACAGCCTGGCGCCTGTTCGGGTCAATCCACCTAACCAGCACATCTTTCAGACTGTGGGAGGAAATCGGAGCACCCGGAGGAAACCCACGCAGACACGGGGGGAACGTGCAGACTCCACACACACAGTGACCCAAGCCAGGAATTGAACCTGGGTCCCTGGCACTGTGAAGCAGCAATGCTAACCACTGTGCTCCCGTGCCACCCATGTGGCACCGTGGGTAGCATCCCAGAGGCCCGGGTTTGAGTCCCACCCCAGGACTTGATGGTGCATTCATAACATGGACAAACATGTTGACTAGCAACCTGTAAATCCTTCCAATGTTCCCCGAGACAGGCAGTAAGAGTGGGGAAGGCTCCTGGCCAGCCGTGCTTGATGTGGAGAGATGCCCCTCCAGCGATAGCTTCAGGCTAAACACCTGTTCCTGGGGAAATACTACTTGTAGGGACAAGGCGTCAAGTGTGTCTCTGGATGTGGGAAACCTTCTAGGTCCAAAGACTACAAAGAGTATGCTATATATCGGTTAAAATTGTATTCATCTGAGGAAGGATGTCCTTGCTATGGAGGGAATATATCGAAGGTTTACCAGGCTGATTCCTGGGATGGCAGATCTGTCATATGAGGAGAGACTCTTGGAGTTTAGAAAAGTGAGAGGGGATCTCATAGAAACTTATAAAATTCTAACAGGGTTAGACAGGGTAGATTTGGCAAGAATGTTGCCAATGGTGGGGGGAGTCCAGAACTAGGGGTCATAGTTTGAGGATAAGGGGTAAACCTTTTAGGACTGAGGTGAGGAGAAATTCCTTCACCCAGAGGGTGGTGAATGTGTGGAATTCACTACCACAGAATGTAGTTGAGGCCAAAACATTGTGTGATTTCAAGAAGAAATTGGATATAGCTCTTGGGGCTAAAGGGATCAGGGATATGGGGGGGAAGGGGGGGATCAGGATATTGAATTTGATGATCAGCCATGATCAAAATGAATGGTGGAGCAGGCTCGAAGGGCCGAATGGCCTCCTCCTGCTTCTAGTTTCTATGTTACGGAAAGTACTTGTCTGTTCAGGCGGACAATTATTTATTTCACAAAGAATTACCTCAACTGACTCACTAGAAGACAGATCAGAATAATAGCAGCTCAACAAGCTACACGCAAACGTTCAAACACGTACAGCTGCACCCCCTGACTCACTGCAAACGGACGAATGTGAAATTGTCTGTGTTGGCAGAGAGAATTTAAAAAAAGAAGCTTATTAAATAAAATGGTGAGAGCTCTGAGGTGCAGAGGGATCTGGGTGCCCCAGTGCATGAATCACAAAAAGCTGGTATACAGGTACAGGAAGCAATTCGGAAAGCTAATCGAATGTGATCACTTGTTGTGAGGGGAATTGATTACAAAAGCTTCAGTTGCACAGAACATTGGTGAGAGCATCTCTGGAGTATTGTGCAGCGTTTTGGTCTCCTTATTTAGGGAAAGATGTAAATGCATTGGAAACAGTTCAGAGAAGGTTTATTAGGCTAATACCAGGAATGTACGGAATACCTTCTAAGAAAAGGTTGGAGAGAATAGATTTGTATCCACTTGAGTTTAGAAGAGTAAGAGGTGATTTGATCGAAACAGGGCAGCACGGTGGCACAGTGGTTAGCACTGCTGCCTCACAGCGCCAGGGACCCAGGTTCAATCCCCGGCTTGGGTCACTGCCTGTTTGGAGTCGGCACATTCTCCCCATGTCTGCGTGGGTTTCCTCTGGGTGCTCCTGTTTCCTCCCACAGTCCAATGATGTGCGGGTTAGGTGGATAGGCCACGCTAAATTGCCCCGTAGTGTCAGGGGGACTAGCAAGGGTAAATGCATGGGGTTATAGGGGTAATGTGGGATTGTGGTTAGTGCAGACTCGATGGGCTGAATGGCCTCCTTCTTCCCTGTAGGAATTCTATGAAACCTTTAAGATGCTGAGGGATGTTGACAGGGTGGATGTGGAGAGGATGTTTCCTCTTGTGGAAGAATCTAGAACTAGGGGTTACAATTTAAAAATAAGGGGTGGCCCATTTAAGACGGAGATGAGGAGAATTTCTCTCCTCAGAGGGCGGAGAGTGTCTGGAACTCTCTTCCTCGGAACGCAGTGGAAGCAGAGACTTTGAATATTTTTAAGGCAGAGCTGGATAGATTCTTGATTAACAAGGGGGTGAAAGGTTGTTGGGTTGGGTAGGAACATGGGGTTCAGGTGACAATCAGATCAGCCATGGTTTTAGTGATGGCGGGGCAGGCTCAAGGGGCAGAATGACCGATTCCTGCTCCTAATTTGTATGTACATATGTTTGACTTAAATGTCCGGATGATGTGATCCATTGGGATCGGGATAGCCTGGGGCCCAGTGTCTTAGTGGTGGCCTCCCCTCAGTAGCCCACCTCGGTTAAACTGGAGAGAAGCTGGTGCAACACTGGCTGACAGGCAGAGTCCACTGGCGGAGCCCTCCCTCCGTCGTCTTAGCAACACTGGACACAATGGACACAGCAGTGATACGGTCGAGTTGTGCAGGCTGGAAAATATGCCAGTAACTCCCAGCTTCCATCGTGAGGCCATTTTAAAGTCACAGGCTTTGTGTATCCCCAAAATACGCCAAAAAACGTCAGGTTAGGTGGATTGGCCATGCTAAATTTCCCTCTACTGTCAGGGGGTCTAGCAGGGTAAATATGTGGGGTTTTGAGTTGATTCGATTTATCATTGTCACATATATTGTATACAGTGAAAAGTATTGTTCTTTGCGCGCTATACAGAGCATACCGTTGATAGAGGAGAGAGTGCAGAATGTAGTGTTACAATCATTGTTAGGGTGTAGAGAAAAATCAACTTAATGCGAGCTAGGTCCATTCAAAAGTCTGGCAGCAGCAGGGAAGAAGCTGTTCTTGAGTCGGTTGGTACGTGACCTCAGATTTCTATATCTTTTTCCTGACGGAAGAAGGTGGAAGAGAGAATGTCCGGGGTGCGTGGGGCCCTTAATTATGCTGCCAGTTTTGCCAAGGCAGCGGGAGGTGTAGACAGAGTCAATGGATGGGAGGTTACAGGGACTGGACCTGGGTGGGATTGTTGTCGGTGTTGGCTTGGTGGGCCAAATGGCCTCGTTCTGCATTGTAGGGATTCTATGATTGTCCAAGCTGATGTTCCCTGGGTACTGAACTGCACCTGCCACCTGACTGCCCTCTCCGCTAACCTGTCTGTGGCTTCATGCTCAATTTAGTAACATCAGAATCCCTTGACACACTTCTACAGACCGGATCTCGAAATGGGAAAACAAAATAGCAAACAGGTTCCAGGATGGATCGCTGCACATTCCGGCAATTCCTGATTCTTTGCTTCCTATCTTCCAGCCACCTTCCTATCTGCTGGGATTAATTGTCACAACAAATCTCTCGTGGCATCTTGTCAAGTGCATTGTGGAAATCCATGTGCACAGTAACTATCACACTTCCTTCCTCAATGCGCTTGAGGATTGCTTTAAGAATTTTGATTAGATTAATCGAGGCTAATTTGTCCCTTCCAAATCGTGGTGGCTCAGTCCATCCCTGGTTAAGTGCTCAATAATTTAATCCAGGATTATGTAGAGTCAGGACTCTTATTTTCCTGGTGGCTGAGTGTCCGGAATGGCACAGAAGGCATCGCGGTGGCACAGTGGTTAGCACTGCTGCCTCACAGCGCCAGGGAACTGGGTTCAATTCCGGCCTTGGGTCACTGTCTGTATGGAGTTTGCACATTCTCCCCGTGTCTGCGTGGGTTTCCTCCGAGTGCTCCAGTTTCCTCCCACAGTCCAAAGATGTGTGGGTTAGGTTGATTGGCCATGCTAAATTGACCCTAGTGTCGGGGGGATTAGCAGGGTAAATAAGTGGGGTTACAAGAAAAGGGCCAGGGTGGGATTGTGGTCGGTGCAGACTCGATGGGCTGAATGGCCTCCTTCTGCACTGTAGGGATCCTATGATTCTATGGCGTTTCCGGGGCTGTCGGGAGTGTGGGGCGTTCTGCTCCCTTCCCCAGCACCTGTGGTTCAGTGGGTGACTCACTTTGGCCCTGAGACAGAGGGTTCTGGGTTCGAGACCCACTCGGGAAACTTGAGCACAAAATCCAGCCCGACAATCATAGAAATCATAGAATCCCTACAGTACAGAAAGAGGCCATTTGGCCCATCGAGTCTGCACCGACCATAATCCCACCCAGGCCCTACCCCCATACCCCTACATATTTACCCCACTAATCCCTCTAACCTACACATCTCAGGACACTAAGGGCAATTTTTAGCATGACCAATCCACCTAACCCGCACATCTTTGGACTGTGGGAGGAAACCGGAGCACCCGGAGGAAACCCATGCAGACACGAGGAGAATGTGCAAACTCCACACAATCTAGCGCAGGAGTGAGGGATTGCTGCCCTGTCGAAGGTGTTGCTTTAGGATGACTATCCAGACAAAGCATACCGTTCATAGAGAAGGAAATGGGAGAGTGCAGAATGTAGTGTTACAGTCATAGCTCGGGTGTAGAGAAAGATCAACTTCATGTGAGAAAGGTCCATTCAAAAGTCTGAAGGCAGCAGGGAAGAAGGTGTTCTTGAGTCGGTTCCACTTGATACCCTATTAAATACACTTCAGCAATATGCACAGACCTACCCACACACATTGTCAAGATAACTCTTCCGGTTGCACACGTCGCCATGGTAATCACCTTGTTAAGATGCCCTCTTCAATTCCCGACTTGCCACCCAGTGCTCGCCTCTTCTGGAGAGGCTGCCCTCTGACTGGGTCCAGTAGCACGGTGGTACAATCTCCGTGTCTACACGCAGACACGGAGAGAGCGTGCAAACTCCGCACAGACAGTCACCCAAGGATCGAATCAAGCCCGGCTCCCTGGCTCTGTGGGGCAGCAGCGCTAACCACTGCACCACCGTCTCGCCCCAGGAAAGGCAGGGAAAGGGAGTTGAGGGAGAGAGGAGCCATTACGGAATGCCGGAACAGCGCTCGGTAAGTTGAACGGCCTCCTCCAGTTCCTCCATCCTCTTTGATTGAGACATTCGGCCATTTCCTGGAATCTTTCAACGTAGAGCGGAGGCCATTCAGCCCTTTTATGCTTGTGTTGGTGCCTCAGAAGAACTATCCCATTCGGCCTGTACTTTTTTCCCTTTCATTTTAACATTAATATCCTGTCCCGTAATCTTACACCACAGAGGGTGGGCGGGTGCGAGGGGCTTTGTACGTCTGGGGTTACGTTGCTGCAGCACAGTGTCTGAACTGGGTGAGGAGTGAAACACATTAAGCACCAGATGCTGGGGATGTCAGCAACTTCCACTATCGCAGTGTCGTCTCCCCAGAGACTGTCAAAAGCACCGACTAAATATAGCGACTGGCAGCCTCGCGCACGCAAAAGCAGCCAGCCAATCGGATGCCGCTCTCCAGCCATGTGATCGGTGATGTCAGGAGTCTTCTGAGGCAGCGCGCGCGGTCCTGGGGGTGGAGGGAGGCGGTTGGGGTCAGGGGGGGGGTGTGTGGGTAAAGGTGGTGGGGGGAGGCGGGGGGAGGTGCCTCAGGAATCACAGGTCTATTTTAAACCCGTTTTGGGGAGCTTTGGGACTGCAAGCAACACCTCTCGTTGCAGAGTTAGTGCTGGGGACGCTGTGCAGTCTGATACAGGCCTAAGGCCTGTACGAGAGGAACTCAAATACAGACAGCCCCCCCAGGAGTTGAGGGGGGGGGGGTGGGTTGGCTTGCCACTCGCTGTCTCAGTCCGAAGCAGGAGGTCACGGGTTCAAACCCAGAGACTTGAGCATGAGGCTGTAATGACCGTATCGAGGCCCATGAGGTGGGCCTCTGAGTATGAGCTCCCTGATTGAAGTATTGATTGCCTGTCCAACCAGGGACTATCACCTGTGTATATATTGAGTCGTGTCAGGGCTACTGACCCTCCAGATTCTAACTGTACCTGAAGCACTCTTAGGAGTGGAGGTAAGTTTGTATTAAAGGGAATGTGCTGAAGATACACCAGCCTCTGAAGAGTTTTTCAGAGATTTAGCATTCCACCATTGATGCGCGTTATCACACACGAGGCTTGAGAAGCTCAGGAAATAAAGGCTTTTATTTGCTGTAACAATGCAGCTACTAATTATATACACGATCCCAGGCTGAGGGGTCCCAGACAGAGCAGTGACCTTTATACCTCTCCCAGGAGGCAGAGCCCGACTGGGATGTACCATAATAACTATAATACAGGTAGAACAGCCCAACCCTAACCCCAACAGCAACAAGTAGAACAACCCATCCCTAACCCCAACAGCAACATATATACATACTTGTAGTACTGGCCAGACCCTGGCTCAGTACTATCTAGTGGGAACCAACGATGGTTCACCACAACCATATCATCCATGCTATTAAGAACATAAGAAATAGGAGCAGGAGTAGGCCATCTAGCCCCTCGAGCCTGCCCTGCCATTCAATAAGATCATGGCTGATCTGACGTGGATCAGTACCACTTACCCGCCTGATCCCCATAACCCTTAATTCCCTTACCGCTCAGGAATCCATCCATCCGCGCTTTAAACATATTCAGCGAGGTAGCCTCCACCACCTCAGTGGGCAGAGAATTCCAGAGATTCACCACCCTCTGGGAGAAGAAGTTCCTCCTCAACTCTGTCTTAAACCGACCCCCCTTTATTTTGAGGCTGTGTCCTCTAGTTTTAACTTCCTTACTAAGTGGAAAGAATCTCTCCGCCTCCACCCTATCCAGCCCCCGCATTATCTTATAAGTCTCCATAAGATCCCCCCTCATCCTTCTAAACTCCAACGAGTACAAACCCAATCTCCTCAGCCTCTCCTCATAATCCAAACCCCTCATCTCCGGTATCAACCTGGTGAACCTTCTCTGCACTCCCTCCAATGCCAATATATCCTTCCTCATATAAGGGGACCAATACTGCACACAGTATTCCAGCTGCGGCCTCACCAATGCCCTGTACAGGTGCATCAAGACATCCCTGCTTTTATATTCTATCCCCCTCGCAATATAGGCCAACATCCCATTTGCCTTCTTGATCACCTGTTGTACCTGCAGACTGGGCTTTTGCGTCTCATGCACAAGGACCCCCAGGTCCCTTTGCACGGTAGCATGTTTTAATTTGTTTCCATTGAGATAGTAATCCCATTTGTTATTATTTCCTCCAAAGTGTATAACCTCGCATTTATCAACGTTATACTCCATTTGCCATATCCTCGCCCACTCACTCAGCCTGTCCAAATCTCTCTGCAGATCTTCTCCGTCCTCCACACGGTTCACTTTTCCACTTATCTTTGTGTCGTCTGCAAACTTCGTTACCCTACACTCCGTCCCCTCCTCCAGATCATCTATATAAATGGTAAACAGTTGCGGCCCGAGTACCGATCCCTGCGGCACGCCACTAGTTACCTTCCTCCAACCGGAAAAACACCCATTTATTCCGACTCTTTGCTTCCTGTCGGATAGCCAGTCCCCAATCCACTTTAACACACTACCCCCAACTCCGTGTGCCCTAATCTTCTTCAGCAGCCTTTTATGGGGCACCTTATCAAAGGCCTTTTGGAAATCCAAAAACACCGCATCCACCGGTTCTCCTCCATCAACCGCCCTAGTCACATCTTCATAAAAATCCAACATGTTCGTCAAGCACGACTTTCCCCTCATGAATCCATGCTGCGTCTGATTGATCGAACCATTTCTATCCAGATGCCCTGCTATCTCCTCCTTAATAATGGATTCCAGCATTTTCCCTACTACAGACGTTAAGCTGACCGGCCTATAGTTACCCGCCTTTTGTCTCCTTCCTTTTTTAAACAGCGGCGTAACATTAGCCATTTTCCAATCAACCGGCACTACCCCAGAATGCAACGAGTTTTGATAAATAATCACTAACGCATCCACTATTACATCTGACATTTCTTTCAATACCCTGGGATGCATTCCATCCGGACCCGGGGACTTGTCCACCTTCAGTCCCATTAGTCTACCCAGCACTGCCTCTCTGGTAACATTAATCGTATTAAGTATTTCTCCTGCTGCCAACCCTCTGTCGTTAATATTTGGCAAACTATTTGTGTCCTCCACCGTGAAGACCGACACAAAAAACTTATTTAAAGACTCAGCCATATCCTCATTTCCCACTATTAACTCCCCCCTCTCGTCCTCCAAGGGTCCAACATTCACTCTAGCCACTCTATTCCTTTTTATATATTTATAAAAACTTTTACTATCATTTTTTATATTAATTGCTAGCCGAGCTTCATAGTCTATCCTTCCTTTCTTTATCGCTTTCTTAGTCTCTCTTTGTTGTTTCTTAAATTTTTCCCAATCACTTGTTTCTCCACTATTTTTGGCCACTCTGTACGCAGCTGTTTTTATTTTAATACTCTTCTTTATTTCCTTCGTTATCCACGGCTGGTTCTCCCTTTTCTTACAGTCCTTGTTTTTTGCTGGAATATATTTTTGCTGAGAACTGAAAAGGATCTCCTTAAAAATCCTCCACTGTTCCTCAGCTATCCTACCTGCCAGCCTGCTCTCCCAGTCTACCTTAGCCAATTCATCCCTCATCCTATCATATTTCCCTCTGTTCAAACAGAGGACACTGGTTTGAGACCAAACTTTCTCCTCTTCCATCTGAATCAGAAATTCGACCATATTGTGGTCACTAGACCCAAGAGGGTCCTTCACAATAAGATCCTTAATTCTACCTACCTCGTTACACAATACCAGATCCAAAATAGCTCGTTCCCTCGTCGGTTCCGTAACATGCTGTTCAAGGAAACTATCCCGACAGCATTCTAAGAACTCTTCCTCCATTCCACCCTTACCGACTTGAGTCTGCCAGTCAATGTGCATGTTGAAGTCCCCCATGATTATTGCCGTTCCGTTTTTACACGCATCCCTTATCTGCTTGTTTATAGCCCTCCCTACCTCAACATTATTATTCGGGGGCCTATATACCACACCTACTAGTGTCTTTCTCCCTCTACTATTCCTCATCTCTACCCATAACGATTCCACGTTTTGTTCCTCAGAGCCTATGTCATCCCTCAGTACTACCCTGATATTATCTCTTATTAATAGCGCGACCCCACCACCTTTTCCTTCCTGTCGATTCTTCCTAAACGCCTGATACCCCTGGATATTCATCTCCCAGTCCTGGTCACCTTTCAGCCACGTTTCTGTAATGGCCACTAGATCGTACCCACTTGTGCTGATTTGCACCATCAACTCATTCACCTTGTTCCGAATGCTTCGTGCATTCAGGCAAAGTGTCCTTATTCCAGCTTTTATCTGAACCCGCTTTGATGAGTCGCGAACACCGTCTCCCTCTACTCCCTTATCTAAATTACCACCTTCATTCACTTGCACCCTCTCCTCTACCATTAATTTTGTAATTCCCCTTACCCCTGCATCCTCCCCCCCATCAATTAGTTCCTTGATCCTAGTCAACTCTTCTAGCTCCCCTCCCCCCAACCTATCTAGTTTAAATTCTCCCCAGTATTGCTACGGCCATTCTAAATTCTCCCTCAGTGTAACTCAACAGGTGCCGGAGTTTTGCGACTAGGGAATTTTCACAGTAACTTTGTTGCAGTGTTAATGTAAGCCTACTTGTGACTAATAAATAAACTGTATTCATGGGCGGCACAGTGGTTAGCACTGTTGCCTCACAGCGCCAGAGACCCGGGTTCGATTCCCGGATTGGGTCACTGCCTGTGCGGAGTCTCTCCCCGTGTCTGCGTGGGTTTTTCCGGGAGCTCCGGTTTCCTCCCACAGTACAAAGATGTGCGGGTTAGGGTGCATTAGTTGGGGGCCATTGGCCATTGACCAGGCAATTGGTAATCATCACGGCCAACAGGCTGCCTTCTGTGTTAGATGGGAGCATCATTCGGAAAGATGTGTAAGACACCACCGCAGTAACCATGGCAGCACTCCCTGAGCCCTGACCATTATCCATCCCTCAATGAGCCTCAAAAAGAACTTTCTGATCATTATTTCACTCTTGTTTCTGGGCTTTTGTTGGTGCGTGAAATGGCTGCCACTCTTTCCGACGTTACAACCATGATTCCACTTCGCAGGTTGCGTAGTGTTCAGGGATGTGCTTTTGAAAGTTTGCTCCTTCTATCCTGTTTCTCCTGAGTGCAGAGTGTATTGGGATGCTGGCGTGACATTGGAGGAATTAGCATCTGGGAGGAAGCATGGATAGCAGGCACTTGGCTGAAGCTGTTATAGAACCACAGAATTATAGAATTACAGTGCAGAAGAAGGCCATTTGGCCCATCGAGCCTGCACGAGCAACATTCCCACCCAGGGAATTACCCTGCTAATCTCCCTGACACCAAGGGGCAATGTAGCATGGCCAATCCACCTAACCCACACATCTTTGGACACTAAGGGGCAATTTAGCATGGCCAATCCACCTAACCTACACATCTTTGGACACTAAGGGGCAATTTAGCATGGCCAATCCACCTAACCTACACATCTTTGGACACTAAGGGGCAATTTAGCATGGCCAATCCACCTAACCTACACATCTTTGGACACTAAGGGGCAATTTAGCATGGCCAATCCACCTAACCTATACATCTTTGGACACTAAGGGGCAATTTAGCATGTCCAGGGGCGGACTTGTGGCGCAGGGGATTAGCATCCCTGCCTCTGAGCCAGCAACTCTGGGGTCAAGTCCCACCCCAGGACGCAACGTTTAAAACGCGGCCAAACAGTTTGTGTGTGTCAATCTTTCCAAAGTGCAGACCAATGGTTGGTGATAATAATTGGAGAGATTTCTGGATATCCGTGATCATAGGATCCCAATAGTGCAGTGAAGTTTTAAAGTTTACTTTAGTGTCACAAGTAGGCTTATATTAACACTGCAATGAAGTTATTGTGAAAATCCCCTAGTCCCCACACTCCGGCGCCTGTTTGGGTACACTGAGGGAGAATTTAGCAATGGCAATGCACCCTTAACCAGCTCGGACTGTGGGAGGAAACCGGAGCACCCGGAGGAAAACCATGCAGACACGGGGAGAACGTGCAAACTCCGCACAGTGACACAAGCTGGGAATCGAACCCGGGTCCCTGGCACTGGGAGGCAGGAGGGCTAACCACCGTGCCAGTGACCCGTGTCAGGAGGCCATTTGGCCCATTGTTGCTGCACTGACAACAATCTCACCCAGGCCCTATCGCTGTAATCCCAGGCAATAACCCAACTACACCTGCCCCCCCCCCGCCCCCCCCGCCCCCTACCCACCACCCCCGACACAAAGGATCAATTTAGCATGGCCAATCCACCTAAACCGCACATCTTTAGAGTTTGAAGTATACATAAGATCCTGAATGGTCTTGATAAGGTGGAAAAAACCTTTCCTCCTGTGGGTGAGTCCAGAGCTAGGGGGCGCTGTTTTAAAATTAGGGCTCCTTTTTTGGACAGAGATGAGGAGAATGTTTTTCACTCAGAGGGTCTTGCGACTTTGGAGCTCTCTCAGAAGGCGGTGGAGGCGGGGTTATCGAATATTTTTAAGGTAGAGGGAGATGGATTCTTGTTGGACATGGGAGTCAAGGGTTATTGAGGGTGAGAGATGCTGTGTCTGCTTAGCCCTGCTTGCTTCAGTCTATGCAAAGAATTCATTTTAAGTGATTTCTGCCTATGTAACTAACTCTACTAAGCTGACCAATTGTAGCTGGCTTGACCACATGTAGAATTGGAAGGCATGCTGGGTTAGCTAAAAAATGACTGCATTCCTGAAGGGTACACAATGCAGGCAAACAGTTTCCCATACCAGCAGCTGCAAGGATTGCTGTTCGAGACACAGCCAAAGGACACCTCCAATTAGGTGATGAGGGTTGAAATATAGTTTGGATGTTAGACTGTTTCAGTTCAGTATGTTTAAGTTCAGTATCGGGCCTGGCTGAGAAGCCAGTCTCCAAGTTTGCTTTTCTTTACTTCTGTTGTTTTTTTTAAAAGTTCTGTTCAATAAAAGAGACCATTTTTTAAACTCTTACCAAGTGTGGTTCCACCCGTCTGTTCAAACGAATGAATGGACCCAACAGAGGGGTGGATGGGAAATGTGGAACTCGGAATGCCAATGGACTGGCCATGATCTGATCGAATGGAGAAGCAGGCTCGAGGGGCCGAATGGCCTCTTTCTGCTCCTGTCCCAAATGGAAAGCAACTGGAGCCTTGGCCATCACTATCCTCAGCTCCAGACTACAACATGTATGTTCAAGTGCATGTTGCCACGGTAACACCATGAGGACAGGTTGCCCCTACACGGGGCTGTCAATGTGGTTTACCCCAAAGAGTAGAATGAGAAACTGAAGCAGACAGCTACGGCTCAACAAACATCACAATCGCTTTGCATTCAGAAGATTCAAATTCAGATTCAAATCTGGGCTGATACTTTCAGTGTGGCACTGAGAGAGACCTGTAGTGTCAGAGCCACCCGATTATTTTGATGGGCAACACAGTGGCACAATGGTGAGCACTGCTGCCTCACAGCGCCAGTGACCACGGTTCGATTCCTGCCTCGGGTCACTGTCCATTTGGAGTCTGAATCTTCTCCCAGTGTCTGCGTGGGTTTCCTCCGCCTACTCCGGTTTCCTCCCACACTCCAAAGATGTGTAGGTTAGGTGGATTGGCCATGCTAAATTGCCCCTTAGTGTCCAAAGATGTTAAGATTAGGCGGATTGGCCATGCTAAATTGCCCTTTGGTGTCCAAAGATGTGTAGGTTAGGTGGATTGGCCATGCTAAATCGCCCCTTAGTGTCCAAAGATGTTAAGATTAGGCGGATTGGCCATGCTAAATTGCCCTTTAGTGTCCAAAGATGTGTAGGCTCGGTGGATTGGCCATGCTAAATTGCCCCTTAGTTATCTAAAGATGTTTAGATTAGGTGGATTGGCCATGCTAAATTGCTCCTTAGTGTCCAAAGATGTGCAGGTTAGGCGGATTGGCCATGCTAAATTGCCCCTTCGTGTCCAAAGATGTGTAGGCTAGGTGGATTGGCCATGCTAAATTGCCTCTTAGTTATCCAAAGATGTTTAGATTAGGTGGATTGGCCATGCTAAATTGCCCCTTAGTGTCCAAAGATGTGTAGGTTAGGTGGATTGGCCATGCTAAATTGCCCCTTAGTGTCCAAAGATGTGCAGGTGAGATGAATGGTAAATAGGTGGTGTTATACGGGAATAGAGTAGGGGCTGGGCCTGGGTAAGTTACTCTGTCAGAGAGTCAGTGCAGACCCCGATGGGCCAAATGGCCTCCTCCGCACCCAAGGGAGTCTATGATTAGTTGATTTGTTTTATACGATACTCAGAAGAGTATAAAGAAGGACTTCTGCGACACAGAGCACTGGTTAGAGAGGCAGCTGACACTTCCAATGTTGCATACAATCTAGCAACATTAAGCAAGAAAGATTGGGTCTGGCTTGCTACCTCATCATCTGCCTTTGGAATGAATGAACAATAATGATCAGAAAATCTCTTGTAACATTGATTGGGGATTAAGTGTTAGCCAGAACATTGTCAGAGCTCCCTCGGTCTTCTTCACTTGGTGAACTTCTCCATTTAAATGTTGTTATTGTACCCGCCTCTACCACCGCCTCGGACAGCTCATTCCGTACACACACCACTCTGTGTGAAAACGTTGCCCCTCAGGTCCCTTTTTCCCCCTCTCACCCTAAATCTATGCCTTCTCGTTTTGGTCTCCCCTGCCCTGGGCAAAAGACCGTAGCTATTCTGGGCAGCACGGTGGCACCACGGTCGGCAGTGCTGCCTCACAACGCCAGGGTCCCAGGTTCAATTCCGGCCTCCTGTGTGGAGTTTGCACATTCTCCCCGTGTCTGCGTGGGTTTCCTCCCAGTGCTCCAGTTTTATCCCACGCTCCAAAAATGTGTGGGTTAGGTTGCTTGGTCGTGCTAAATTGACCCTGAGTGTCAGGAGGATTAGCAGAATAAATGAGAGCTATGGGAATAGGGCCTGGATGGGATTGTGGTCAGTACAGACTCAATGGGCCAAATGGCCTCCTGCTGTACTGTAAGGATTCTATTCACATTGTCGATGTCCCTCATGATTTTATAAACCTCTGTAAGGTCACCCCTCATCCTCCGGAGGGACAAAAGTCCCAACTTATCCAGCCTCTCCTTGTAATTCAAAGCTTCCAATGTTGGTAACGTCCTTGTAAATCTTTGTTTTGTACCCTTTCCCATTTAATATTAAGAAGTCTCACAACGCCAGGTTAAAGTCCAACAGGTTTATTTGGAATCACGAACTTTCGGAGCGCTGCTCCTTCATCAGGTGAGCGAGTCTTCTCCATCAGACTCACCTGATGAAGGAGCAGTGCTCCGAAAGCTCGTGGTACCAAATACACCTGTTGGACTTTAAGCTGGTGTTGTGAGACTTCTTACTGTGCCCACTCCTGTCCAAGGCCAGCATCTCCACATCATGGATTCCAGTTTAATAACATCTCTCCTCTAGAAGGAATGCTAATTGAGCCAAACTCCAGTTTCCCACCACCAATGCTCTGTAATGTGCCTCAAAGGAATAGGCCGCTTCTGAGGCTTATGGTCAGGTAGTCCTCACCGACAACAATGGTACGGGTGGAGTAATGCGTATAAAAATCCCCACTGTACAACTCTGGCCACCCTATTATAGAAAGGATATTATTAAACTAGAAAGAGTGCAGAAAAGACTTACTAAGATGCTACCAAGACTTAATGGTTTGAGTTATAAGGAGAGGCTGGATAGACTGGGACTTTTTTCTCTGGAGCGTTGGAGACTTAGGGCTCACTGAGTCTGCACCAAACACAATCGCACCCAGGCCCTATCCCTGCCACGCCACCTATTTACCCTGCTAATACCCTTGACATTAAGGGGCAATTTATCATGGAAATCAACCGAACCCGCACATCTTTGGGAGGAAACCCACGCAGACACGGGGAGAATGTGCAAACTCCACATAGACAGTGACCCAGGGCCAGAATCGAGCCCAGGTTCTGGTGCTGTGAGACAGTAAAGCTAACCACTGTCCCACTGTGCCGGCCCCAAAATAATGAGGTGCATAGTTCAGCTAGATAGTCAATATCTTTTCCCAAAGGTAGGGTAGAGGGCACAGGTTTAAGGTGAGAGGGGAGAGATACGAAAGGGTCCAGAGGGGCAATTTTTTTCACACAGAGGGTGGTGAGTGTCTGGAACAAGCTGCCAGAGGCAGTGGTAGAGGCGGGTACAATTCTGTCTTTTAAAAAGCATTTAGACAGTTACATGGGTAAGATGGGTATAGAGGGATATGGGCCAAATACGGGCAATTGGGACTGGCTTAGTGGTTAAAAAGACAGAGCGGCATGGACAAGTTGGGCCGAAGGGCCTGTTTCCATGCTGTAAACCTCTATGACTGTTTCCCATTGGGCGAGCCTCCCCTCCCACAATAAGGCCACTCGGACTCCACGGGAAAATCTATCAATGATTCCCCATGGCTTTTGTAGCCATCATAAGAAGAAGCTTATTATCGAAATGGTGAGAGATTGCAGAGCTCCGTGGTGCGTAGAGGGATCTGGGTGTCCGAGGGCATGAATCACAAAAGGTACAGCAAGAGGGCACCTGTGACATGTGACGATTGGTCGGCAGTACAAGTGCTGCTAAATTTAAGGAATCGGTGACCTAGTTCATTCTCCTCATGTTCTCTGTCATTAACAATCTATACATGAGCTGCCTTTTCATAGACCAGCTGACATCCTATGGTGTTATAGATTGAGAGAGGTGGATACTCAACGAGGCCTTGGAGTCCTTGCGCATCGGTCGCTGAAAGTAAGCGCGCAGGTACAGCAGGCAGTAAAGAAGGCAAATGGTATGTTGGCCTTCATAGCGAGAGGATTTGAGTATAAGGATAGGGATGTTTTGCTGCAATTGTATAGGGTGTTGGTGAGGCCACACCTGGAGTGTTGTGTACAGTTTTGGTCTCCTTATCTGAATAAGGATGTCCTTGCTATAGAGGGAGTGCAGCGAAGGTTTACCAGGCTAATCCCTGGGATGGCAGATCTGTCACATGAGGAGAGACTAAGTCAGTTAGGATTATATTCATTGGAGTTTAGAAGAGTGAGAGGGGATCTCATAGAAACTTATACAATTCTAACAGGATTAGACAGGGTAGATTCAGAAAGAATGTTCCCAATGGTGGGGGAGTCCAGAACTAGGGGTCATAGTTTGAGGATAAGGAGTAAACCTTTTAGAACTGAGGTGAGGAGAAATTTCTTCACCCAGAGAGTGGTGAATGTGTGGAATTCACTCCCACAGAAAGTAGTTGAGGCCAAAACATTGTGTGATTTCAAGAAGAAATTAGATATAACTCCTGGGGCGAAAGGGATCAAAGGATATGGGGAGGGAAAGGGGATCGGGATATTGAATTTGATGATCAGCCATGATCAAAATGAATGGTGGAGCAGGCTTGAAGGGCTGAATGGCCTATTCCTGCTTCTAGTTTCTCTGTTTCTATGTTACGCAGACAAATCTAATTTCAAAGGGGACTTTGGACTTGTTGCGAGTCTCCCTAATGAGTGGGCGGAGAATGCAGCTAGTGCCCAGAAGCGAGCCTGTCCGAGTCGCCCAGTGATGGGTTGCAAGGGTATCGGGCACGCCTACCATCTAAAGTTTTATTATTAATTATTAGTGTCACAAGTAGGCTCACATTAACACTGCAATGAAATTACCCTAGTCGCCACACTCCGGCACCTGTTCGGGTCAATGCACCTAACCAGCACATCTTTGGAGTGTGGGAGGAAACCGGAGCACCCGCAGGAAACCCACGCAGACACGGGGAGAATGTGCAGAATCCGCACAGACAGTGACCCGAGCCGGGAATGGAACCTGGGCCCCTGACGCTGTGAGGCAGCAGTGCTAACCACTGTGCCACCGTGCCACCCCAGTCTTCCAGTTAGTCAAAACAATCTGTCATTTAGACCGGCTGTAGTGTGTGAGCTCGGGAGGGGTGGGAGGGCAGTGCTGAGCAGCCTTAGGATACTATTATATAGGTTAAAGGGAGGATAGGAATCCAAAATCTTTACTTTGCCTTAAGGTGTTCTTTAAGGCCCAACCTTAGGGGATGGCCGAGTGGTATTATCGCTCGACTATGAATCCAGAAAATCAGCTGATGTTTTGGGGACCCGGGTTCGAATCCCACCACAGTGGAAGTGGGATTCTCTGTACTGTTTCATAGAAACCCTACAGTGCAGAAGGAGGCCATTCGGCCCATTGAGTCTGCACCAACCACAATCCCACCCTGGCCCTACCCCAACATATTTACCCGCTAATCCCTCTAACCTCCGCATCTCAAGACACTAAGGGGCAATTTTTAACCTGGCCAATCAACCTAACCCGCACATCTTTGGACTGTGGGAGGAAACCGGAGCACTCGGAGGAAACCCACGCAGACACGAGGAGAACGTGCAAACTCCACACAGACAGTGACCCAAGCCGGGAATTGAACCCAGATCCCTGGAGCTGTGAAGCAGCAGTGCTAACCACTGTGCTACCGTGCCGCCCATGTTTGATTTAATTTGATTTATTATTGTCACTGTATTAGCATACGGTGAAAAGTATTGTTTCCTGTGCGCTATACAGACAAAGCATACCGTTCATAGAGAAGGAAAGGAGAGAGTGCAGAATGTAGTGTTACAGTCATAGCTAGGGTGTAGAGAAAGATCAACTTAATGCAAGGTAGGTCCATTCAAAAGTCTGATGGCAGCAGGGTTTTTGAGTCGGTTGGTACGTGACCTCAGTCTTTTGTATCTTTTTCCTAATGGAAGAAGGTGGAAGAGAGAATGTCCGGGGTGTGTGGGGTCCTTAATTATGCTGGCTGCTTTTCCAAGGCAGCGGGAAATGTAGACAGAGTCAATGGATGGGAGGCTGGTTTGCGTGATGGATTGGGCTACATTCACAACCCTTTGGAGATTCTTGTGGTCTTGGGCAGAGCAGGAGCCATACCAAGCTGTGATACAACCAGAAAGAATACTTTCTACGGTGCATCTGTAAAAGTTGGTGAGAGTCGTAGCTGACATGCCAAATTTCCTTAGTCTTCTGAGAAACGAGAGGCGTTGGTGGGGCTTTCGTAACTATAGTGTCGGCATGGGGGGACCAGGACAGTTAAAAGGCTTCATCTTAAGCTATTTCTGCCGATGTAACTAATTATGCTAAGCTTTAAAGCGAACTTAAGCTAACTTGACCACATTTTAAAACTCAGCTTGGAATTCTGGGTTGAACTTAGAAATTGACTACAGTGTTAGCACTGCTGCCTCACAGCACCAGGGACCCGGGTTCGATTCCCGGCTTGGGTCACTGTCTGTGTGGAGTTTGCATGTTCTCCCGTATCTGCGTGGGTTCCTTCGGGTGCTCCAGTTTCCTCCCACAATCAGAAAGTCTGATTCCAGATGGTGGGTGACGTGGAAATGGTCGAGAGCGTTAGGTGTCCAGGTGTCCAGATCACCAACAGTGGCACAGTGTTAGCATTGCTGCCTCACAGCACCAGGGACCCGGGTTCGATTCCCAGCCTCGGTTCACTATCTTTGCAGAGTTTACACATTCTCCCCGTGTCTGCGTGGGTTTCCTCCGGGTGCTCTGGTTTCCTCCCACAGTCTGAAAGATGTGCTGGTTAGATGCATTGACCCGAACAAGCGCTGGAGTGTGGCGACTAGAAGAATTTCACAGTAACTTCATTGCAGTGTTAATGTAAGCTTGACTTGTGACTAATAAATAAACTTTTCAGTTTTCTGGACTCCCGCTCTCTCTCTTTTTTCATTTCCTGTAATTTTTCAATTTCAAGATATATTCAATAAAGAAAATCATTTTTAAAATCGGACCGAGTGCTGTCCCCACGGTCTATTCGGAGGAATGAATCGATTTTACAGTGGAATTTGAATTCAATAAACAAAATCTGGAATTAAGAATCTACTGATGGCCATGAAACCAGGCTAAATATGTGGGGTTATTGGAGGGTAGAGCCTGGGTGGGATTGTTGGCGGTGCAGGCTCGATGGGCCAAATGGTCTCCTTCTGCTCTATAGGGATTCTAAGTGGACCCTGTCAAGACCCCCTCGGGATCTTAAAGATTTCAGTCAAGTCGCCTCTTACTCTTCTAAACTGCAGACAAAACTGACAGAGTCCCTGAAGAGGTCAAGCGTTCCCGCCCTCTGGCAGAAGACCCTTGCTGTGGAGATGCCGGCGTTGGACTGGGGTAAACACAGTAAGGAGTCTAACAACACCAGGTTAAAGTCCAATAGGCTTATTTGGTAGCAAACGCCACTAGCTTTCGGAGCGCTGCTCCTTCGTCCAATGGATTTCCACTCCATCTGACGAAGGAGCAGCGCTCCGAAAGCTAGTGGCGTTTGCTACCAAATAAACCTGTTGGACTTTAACCTGGTGTTGTTAGACTTCTTACTGAGAAGACCCTTGCTACAGACCCTTCATCGGAGAGGTGAAGCCAGAATGTCGGAGGGAGTGCACGAACTTCCAGACAGCCCATCCATCCAAGCACCACGGACCACACAAGGCCTCAGATCGCATGTTGGACTTATCTGCCCATCTCTGAACCCATTGTACCGGAGTGGAAACAATTCATGCCCCATCGCAAGGGCTTGCCATACAGAGAGAGAATAACCAACTACAAACTGGGCTGTCTGGCACAATCTCGGTAGAATAGCCACCCTTGTCTTCATCCTCCACCTTGCGCCCCTAGTCCGCCCTCAAGGTGAAAGACAGTTATCACTTAGTGTTCAATAAACCTGTGCACACATTTAAAACACACCCAGCCAATTAACAATGTCTAAATCCCAGCGAGTGAATATAGAACATAGAACATAGCTTGTGCCGAGCTTTATCTGAAACCAAGATCAAGCTATCCCACTCCCTATCATCCTGGTGTGCTCCATGTGCCTATCCAATAACCACTTAAATGTTTCTAAAGTGTCTGACTCCACTATCACTGCAGGCAGTCCATTCCACACCCCAACCACTCTCTGCGTAAAGAACCTACCTCTGATATCCTTCCTATATCTCCCACCACGAACCCTATAGTTATGCCCCCTTGTAATAGCTCCATCCACCCGAGGAAATAGTCTTTGAACGTTCACTCTATCTATCCCCTTCATCATTTTATAAAAACTCTATTAAGTCTCCCCTCAGCCTCCTCCGCTCCAGAGAGAATAGCCCTAGCTCCCTCAACCTTTCCTCATAAGACCTACCCTCCAAACCAGGCAGCATCCTGGTAAATCTCCTCTGCACTCTTTCCAGCGCTTCCACATCCTTCTTATAGTGAGGTGACCAGAACTGCACATGATTGGTAATCACTTGGGAGCCAGCCTTGTCAAAAGGTACCCAATCCAACCACAGTAGCAGATTGGCTCAGGTGATTCCGCAGTCTGATTGGATGGTTAAGAAGGTGTTGACCTGCCAATCAAGGCTCATTGGGTCTCACTCTCGCTTCTGAGTCGGAAGGTTCAAATCTGACTCCAGACGGTGGGTGAAGTGGAAATGGTCGAGAGCGTTAGGTGTCCAGGTCACCAACAACGGCACGGTGGCACAGTGGTTAGCACTGCTGCCTCACAGTGCCAGGGACTCAGGTTCGATTCCCGGCCTCGGTTCACTATCTGTGTGGAGTTTACACGTTCTCCCCGTGTGTGTGTGTGTGGGTTTCCTCCGGGTGCTCTGGTTTCCTCCCACAGTCTGAAAGGTGTGCTGGTTAAGCGCGTTGACCCGAACAGGCACCGGACTGTGACGACAAGGGGAAGTTTATAGTAACTTCATTGCAGTGTTAATGTAAGCCTTAAATAAACTCTAACGTTAAAAACCTGTCCTGGTCCCCCCATGCCGACGTTATCATTAAGAAAGCCCACAAATGCCTCTACTTTCTCAGGAGGCCAAGGAAATTTGACATGTCAGCTACGATTCTCACCAATTTTTACAGATGCACCATAGAAAGCATCCTTTCCGAATGTATCACAGCTTGGTATGGCTCCTGCTCCGACCAAGACCGCAAGAAACTATAAAGGGTTGTGAACGTAGCCCAATCCATCACGCAAACCAGCCTCCCATCCATTGACTCTGTCTACACTTCCCGCTGCCTTGGCAAAGCAGCCAGCATAATTAAGGACCCCATGCACCCCGAACATTCTCTCTTCCACCTTCTTCCATCGGGAAAAAGATACAAAGGTCTGAGGTCACGTACCAACCGACTCAAGAACAGCTTCTTCCCTGCTGCCATCAGACTTTTGAATGGACCTACCTCGCATTAAGTTGATCTTTCTCTACAACCCTAGCTATGACTGTAACCCTACATTCTGCACTCTCCCCTTTCCTTCTCTATGAACGGTATGCTATACAGCACGCAAGAAACAAAACTTTTCACTGTATCCCAATACATGCGACAATAATAAATCAAACCAAAAATCAAAAAAAAAGGCATGAGGTCAAAATCTATGCCATCGTTTCGGCGCAGTACCGAGGGAATGCCACAGAGTCAGAGGAACAAGGCGAGATCATCTGGCTGTTCCACCTGGTGGGTTCTCCCGTACCCCGTCGACATCACATCCCTGCCCATCCACAGCAGTGGGGCCAGAAGATCCTGCCACCTGCCAGCGTTGGACTGCCTCTCGACACCAAATAACACAGTGTGCATGGTTGTGGGGGAAGGAGGGGGCAGAGATACCCACCTACAGTCCCTCAGTTTAAGGCGTTATTAAAGGTGGGCATTGTCATCCCGCATGGGCAGACATCAGGGAATTATTTCAAAGAAATGGAGGGGTGTTCTCCCTTCACCCCCCCAATATTTATTTACCAATAGTGAGGGTGCACAGTGACACAGTGGTTAGCACTGCTGCCTCACAGTGCCAGGGACCCAGGTTCGATACCTGGCTTCAGACACCGACTGTGTGGACATTGCACATTCTCCCCGTGTCTGCGTGGGTTTCCTCTGGGTGCTCCGGTTTCCTCCCAACAGTCCGAAAGACGTGCTGGTTAGATGACTGACCACACTAAATTCTCCCTCAGTGTTACCCGAACAGGCGCCGGAGTGTGGCCACTCGGAGATTTTCATAGTAACTTCATTGCAGTGTTAATGTAAGCCTTACTTGTGACTAATAAATAAACTTTAAAAACTTAAAGAAAGAGAAAGACCAACTTAATATTAGATAGGTCCATTCAAAAGTCTGATGGCAGCAGGGAAGAAGCTGTTCTCGAGTCGGTTGGTACGTGACCTCAGACTTTTTCCCGACGGAAGAAGGTGGAAGAGAGAATGTCTGGGGTGCGTGGGGTCCTTAATTATGCCGGCTGCTTTGCTGAGGTGGTGGGGGTATTGTCCGTGATTGCTTTGGGCAGTTCATCCGTCCGTTGTACACAGAGCAAAGCGGTTCTGCTGAGCTGTGCACGGCATTTCAGGAGAAGAATGAAACGCTCATGAACATTTGATGAATCATTTCAATATTTGATCATCGAGGCAACATCAGTCCAAACTGCCTCCAACACGGAGAAGTGAACTGGCACAACTGGGTCACGGCACCCTGGTGACCCAGTTCCTCAAGGTGAGCGCTGAGGCTCATAGTGCAGGAAAAGGCCAAGACTGACAAGTACAGAGGAAAAGGACAAGTAAACTGAATCATTGAATCCCACAGTGCAGAAGGAGGCCATTCAGCCCATCGAGTCTGCACCGATCATAATCCCACCCAGGCCCTATCCCCATAACCCCATGCATTTACCCTAGCTAGTCCCCCTGACACGAAGGGGCAATTTAGCATGGCCAATCAACCTAACTCGCATATCTTTGGACACTAAGGAACAATTTAGCATGGCCAATCCACCTAACCTGCACATCTTTGGACACTAAGGGACAATTTAGCATGGCCAATCCACCTAACCTGCATATCTTTGGACACTAAGGGACAATTTAGCATGGCCAATCCACCTAACCTGCATATCTTTGGACACTAAGGGACAATTTAGCATGGCCAATCCACCTAACTCGCATATCTTTGGACACTAAGGGACAATTTAGCATGGCCAATCCACCTAACTCGCATATCTTTGGACACTAAGGGACAATTTAGCATGGCCAATCCACCTAACACGCACATCTTTGGACACTAAGGGACAATTTAGCATGGCCAATCAACCTAACCTGCATATCTTTGGACACTAAGGGACAATTTAGCATGGCCAATCCACCTAACCTGCATATCTTTGGACACTAAGGGACAATTTAGCATGGCCAATCAACCTAACTCGCATATCTTTGGACACTAAGGGACAATTTAGCATGGCCAATCCACCTAACCTACACATCTTTGGACATAAGGCTGGAATTTTACTGGCACACCTGCCCCGATTTCAAGGGCGGGCGAGGCTCGGAGAATGGCATTCTTCGTTGGACTCGGGCGGGATCATACGAACCACAGGCGGACGTGTCAGTAAAATTCTGTCCCATGGTGCAATTTAGCATGGCCAATGCACCGAAACAGCGCATCTTTCAGACTGTGGGAAGTTTGTGAATGTAGCCCAATCCATCATGCAAACCAGCCTCCCATCCATTGACTCTGTCTACACTTCCCACTGCCTTGGCAAAGTTGCCAGCATAATTAAGGACCCCACGCATCCCAGACATTCTCTCTTCCACCTTCTTCCATCGTGAAAAAGATACAAAAGTCTGAGGTCACGTACCAACCGATTCAAGAACAGCTTCTTCCCTGCTGCTGTCAGACTTTTGTAATGGACCTACCTCGCATTAAGTTGATCTTTCTCTACACCCTCGCTATGACTGTAACACTGCAGACTGCACTCTCTCCTTTCCTTCTCTATGAACGGTATGTTTTGGCTGTATAGTGCGCAAGAAACAATACTTTTCACTGCATACCAACATATGTGACAATAATAAATCAAATCAAATCATATCAAAAAGACAATAAAAAACTTCTTTACACAGCCAGAACATCCGTGACCTCGATCATCTGGAAGGACCAGGGCAACAGACACATGGGAACACCGCCACCTGCAAGTTCCCCTGCAAGTCACTCACCATCCTGGCTTGGAAACATATCGGCTGTCCCTTCACTGTTGCTGGGTCCGAATCCTGGAATTCTTTCCCTAACAGCACTGTGGGTGTACCTACACCATGTGGACTGCAGCGACACAAGAAGGCGGCTCACGACCACCCTCTCAAGGGGCAATTAGGGATGGGCAATAAATGCTGGGCCCAGCCAGTGACGCCCACATCCTGAGAATGAAAAAGGAGGTCTTCAAAGTGATAGAGTGAGAGAGACAATGAATGAGTGAGGAGTCAAAGTCCTCTACAATCGGTGCCCCACAAGGCTGTGTTCTCAGGCCCCTGCTATACTCCTTATACACCTATGACTGTGCGGCCAAATTCCCCTCCAACTCCATTTTCAGGTTTGCTGACGACACCACCGTAATGGGTCGGATCTCAAACAATGATGAGACAGAGAACAGGAATGAGACAGAAAATCTGGTGAACTGGTGCGGCAACAATAATCTCTCCCTCAATGTCAACAAAATGAAGGAGATTGTCATCGGCTTCAGGAAGCGTAAAGGAGAACATGCCCCTGTCTACATCAATGCGGACAAAGTAGAAATGGTTGAGAGCTTAAAGTTTTTAGGTCACCAACAACCTGTCCTGGTCCCCCCCCATGCTGACACTATAGTTAAGAAAGCCCACCAATGCCTCTACTTTCTCAGAAGACTGAGGAAATTTGGCTTGTCCGCTACGACTCTCACCAACTTTTACAGATGCATCATAGAAAGCATTCTTTCCGGATGTGTCACAGTTGGTATGGCTCCTGTTCTGCCCAAGGAAATACAAAGGGTCGTGAACGCAGCCCAGTCCATCACGCAAACCAGTCTCCCATCCATTGACTCTGTCTACACTTCCCGCTGCCTCGGAAAAGCAGCCAGCATAATCAAGGACCCCACGCATCCCAGACATTCTCTCTTCCACCTTCTTCCTTCGGGAAAAAGATACAAAAGTCTGAGATCACGTACCAACCGACTCAAGAACAGCTTCTTCCCTGCAGCTGCCGTCAGACTTTTGTAATGGACCTACCTCACATTAAGTTGATCTTTCTCTGCACCCTAGCTGTGACTGTAACACTACATTCTGCGTCTTCGCCTTTCCTTCTCCCCTATGTACTCTATAAACGGTATGCTTTGTCTGTAGAGCGCGCAAGAAACAATACTTTTTACTGTATCCCAATACATGTGACAATCATAGAATCTCTACAGTGCAGAAGGAGGCCATTTGGCCCATCGAGTCTGCACCGACCACAATCCCACCCAGACCCTGTCCCCGTAACCCCACATACTTACCCTGCTCGTCCCCCTAACACTAAGGGTCAATTTAGCATGGCCAATCCACCTAACCCACACATCTTTGGACTGTAGGAGGAAACTGAAGCACCCGGAGGAAACCCACGCAGACACTGGGAGAACGTGCAGACTCAGCACAGACAGTGACCCGAGGCCGGATTTGAACCCGGGTCCCTGGCGCTGTGAGGCAGCAGTGCTAACCACTGTGCCCCCCTAATCAGTCAAATCAAAGAAGGGGGTGCGTTCACAACAATGAGGAGGGTGTGACACTTGGACTTTACTGCACAGTGCTCTCAATGGGATATTAAATCTGTCTCGCTGTTTCACAGAGAAACATTCCAAACAGGCCAGGGAAAGCTCGGTGCTCCCAGGATTAAGTAACAGATTCTGATCTGGAGCAGTATGCCAGGGGGAGAAAGGTAATCCTTAGGAATTATAGCCTGCTGTGTGTGTGAGCCTTCCCAGTAGGTGCAGCCCTGACAGACATTCAGGGATCTGTTCCATCCGCACACACACAGTGTGCTCTTCCAATCCGCAGCACTGGACACTCCAACAGATGGTGGGAAAGGACACAGTGCATGGACTGCTGGTTTCGGCAGGGAGGGCGCAAAGGCATTGCCAAACCAACTGATTGACAAAATTTAACACCAATTTGCCGCCACAACCCCGTCTTCCAAAATCACCCACAGATTGTGCACAAACGGTAATCGATAAGAAGGTTGGCCTTTGCCACTCGAATGTAAATTTGGTGCCCTCAACTGTACAGAGACATACTTACATAAGAACATAAGAAATAGAAGCAGGAGTAGGCCATCTAGCCCCTCGAGCCTGCCCCGCCATTCAATAAGATCATGGCTGATCTGAAGTGGATCAGTTCCACTTACCCATCTGATCCCTATAACCCCTAATTCCCTTACCGATCAGGAATCCATCTATCCGTGATTTAAACATATTCAACGAGGTAGCCTCCACCACTTCAGTGGGCAGAGAATTCCAGAGATTCACCACCCTCTGAGAGAAGAAGTTCCTCCTCAACTCTGTCCTAAACTGACCCCCCTTTATTTTGAGGCTGTGCCCTCCAGTTCTAGTTTCCTTTCTAAGCGGAAAGAATCTCTCCACCTCTACCCTATCCAGCCCCTTCATTATCTTATAGGTCTCTATAAGACCCCTCAGCCTTCTAAATTCCAACGAGTACAAACCCAATCTGCTCAGTCTCTCCTCATAATCAACACCCCTCATCTCCGGTATCAACCTGGTGAACCTTCTCTGCACTCCTTCCAAGGCCAATATATCCTTCCGCAAATAAGGGGACCAATACTGCACACAGTATTCCAGCTGCGGCCTCACCAATGCCCTGTACAGGGTACCTTACGCCCAGTTTGGGGCAACCGCATTCCCGGGAAGGATATGTCAGCCTTTATTTATTTTTATTAGTGTCACAAGTAAGGCTTACATTAACACTGCAATGAAGTTACTGTGAAAATCCCCTAGTCGCCCACACTCCGGCGCCTGTTCGGGTTACACTGAGGGAGAATTTAGCACGGCTCATGCACCCTAACCAGCGCGTCTTTGGACTTTAAGGGGCAATAAAAGTTTAAAGTTTATTTATCAGTGTCACAGAGGGTGGGGTCTGGGTGGGATTGTTGTTGGTGCGGGCTCAATGGGCTAAACGGCCTCCCTCTGCACTGTACGGATTCTATGATCTGGCACTCCAGCTTTGTGTTGTAAAACAAGAGGGAACAAAGAACTCAAAAATGGTGGGTATTTTTGGACGGCTGTCTCCTGGAATCTTTTAACCTTGAGAGTCACAAACTCAGTAATGAAGGTGAAAAGACCAAGTAACCATAGAAACCCTACAGTGCAGAAGGAGGCCATTCGGCCCATCGAGTCTGCACTGACCACAATCCCACCCAGGCCCTACCCCCACATATTTTACCCGCTAATCCCTCTAACCTACGCATCTCAGGACTCTAAGGGGCAATTTTTAACCTGGCCAATCAACCTAACCCACACATCTTTGGACTGTGGGAAGAAACCGGAGCACCCGGAGGAAACCCACGCAAACACGAGGAGAATGTGCAAACTCCACACAGACAGTGACCCGAGCTGGGAATCGAACCCGGGACCCTGGAGCTGTGAAGCAGCAGTGCTAACCACTGTGCTACCGTGCCACCCACTGTGATGGACTCGGTGACAGAGCTCCAAATAGCTCAGTAGGAATTCTGTGATTCTCTCCTGAACTGTCTTGAGGTGGGTGTCCGATAAGAGGAAAAGGCGGGGTGAATTCCACCACCTCCCCACTCCGTGTCTGCTCCCCTCGGTGAGTCATAGAACCACAGAATCCCTACAGTGCAGAAGGAGGCCATTCGGCCCATTGAGTCTGCGTGAATGCAGCTTTTAAGATCCTGAGGGGTATTGACAGGGTGGATGTGGAGAGAATGTTTCCTCTTATGGGAGAATCTAGAACGAGGGGGTCACTGTTTAAAAATAAGGGAGTCGCCCATTTGAGACGGAGATGAGGAGAATTGTTTTCTCTCAGAGGGTGGAGAGTGTCTGGAACTCTCTTCCTCAGAAGGCAACGGGAGCAGAGTCTTTGAATATTCTTAAGGCAGAGCTGGATAGATTCTTGGTATGGAGATGCCGGCGTTGGACTGGGGTAAACACAGTAAGAGTTTTAACAACACCAGGTTAAAGTCCAACAGGTTTATTTGCTAGCAAATAAACCTGTTGGACTTTAACTTGGTGTTGTTAAAACTCTTACTAGATTCGTGGTAAGCAAGGAGTGAAAGGTTATTCTTAGAAACCCTACAGTACAGAAAGAGGCTATTCGGCCCATCGAGTCTGCACCGACCACAATCCCACCCAGGCCCTATCCACATATCCCTACATATTTTACCCGCTAATCCCTCTAATCTACACATCCCAGGACACTGAGAGGCAATTTTAGCATGACCAATCAACCTAACCCGCACATCTTTGGACTCTGTGGGAGGAAACCGGAGCACCCGGAGGAAACCCACGCAGACACGAGGAGAATGTGCAAACTCCACACAGACAGTGACCCAAGCCGGGAATTGAACCCAGGTACCTGGAGCTGTGAAGCAGCAGTGCTAACCACTGTGCTACCGTGCCACTCTGAGGGTGAGGCAGGAAATCAGAAATCAGATCAGCCATGGTCTTATTGAATGGCAGCACAGTGGCACAGTGGTTAGCACTGCTGCCTCACAGTGCCAGGGACCTGGGTTCGATACCTGGCTTGGGTCACTGACTGTGTGGAGTTTGCACGTTCTCCCCGTGTCTGCGTGGGTTTCCTCCCACAGTCCCAAAGACATGCTGGTTGGGTGCATTGGCCATGCTAAATTCTCCCTCAGTGTACCCGAACAGGCACCGGAGTGTGGCGACTAGGGGATTTTCACAGTAACTTCATTGCAGTGTTAATGTAAGCCTACTTGTGACTAATAAATAAACTTCAAACTTCAAGTGGCCTAATGTTGACATCTTGAGGGAATCTCCAACCCATTTCACTCTTCTCTTGGTTTTGATTTCCTGGCTTTTATTCCTTGGCTTCGATGGAATGCGAAGGCACATTGATTGGCAGCTCAAAATCAGTGAGCATCAGCCCATCCATTTACCAATTCTGTACCAATTCTGCCTGAGGCGAATAACCCCACGTCAGCTATTCCTCCAGTTAAGCTGTGCAACCCCACACTTTCTAACCCTTTCCCCTTGCCCCCTACAGACAGGAACTCATCTATGTAGAATCTCTAGGTGCAGAAGGGGGTCATTCGGTGCATCGGGTCTGCACCAACTCTTCGACAGAGCATCCTACCCAGGCCCTATTCCCCTAACCCCATGTATTTTCCCTGCTCATCCACCTAACCCGCACATCTATAGACACTAAGGGGCAATTTAGCATGGCCAATCCACCTAACCTGCACATCTTTGAACACGAAGGGGCAATTTAGCATGGCCAATCCACCTAACCTACACATTTTTGGACACTATGGGACAATTTAGCATGGCCAATCCACCTAACCTACACATCTTTGGACACTAAGGGACAATTTAGCATGGCTAACCCATCTAGCCTGCGCATCTTTGGACACTAAGGGGCAATTTAGCATGGCCAATCCAGCTTGCCTACATATCTTGGGACACTAAGGGACAATTTAGCATGGCTAATCCAACTAACCCGCCCATCTTTGGACACTAAGGTGCAATTTAACACGGCCAATCCACCTAACCTGCACATCTTTGAACACTAAGGGACAATTTAGCATGGCCAATCCACCTAACCTGCACATCTTTGAACACTAAGGGACAATTTAGCATGGCTAATCCACCTAACCTGCATATCTTTGGACACTAAGGGACAATTTAGCATGGCCAATCCACCTAACCTACACATCTTTGGACGCTAAGGTGCAATTTAGCATGGCCAATCCACCTAACCTACACATCTTTGGACACTAAGGGGCAATTTAGCATGGCCAATCCACCTAACCTGCACATCTTTGGACACTAAGGGGCAATTTAGCATGGCCAATCCACCTAACCTACACATCTTTGGACACTAAGGCTCAATTTAGCATGGCCAATCCACCTAACCTGCACATCTTTGGACACTAAGGCTCAATTTAGCATGGCCAATCCACCTAACCTGCACATCTTTGGACACTAAGGGGCAATTTAGCATGGCCAATCCACCTAACCTGCACATCTTTGGACACTAAGGGGCAATTTAGCATGGCCAATCCACCTAACCTGCACATCTTTGGACACTAAGGCTCAATTTAGCATGGCCAATCCACCTAACCTGCACATCTTTGGACACTAAGGGGCAATTTAGCATGGCCAATCCACCTAACCTACACATCTTTGGACACTAAGGCTCAATTTAGCATGGCCAATCCACCTAACCTGCACATCTTTGGACACTAAGGGGAAATTTAGCATGGCCAATCCACCTAACCTAAACATCTTTGGACACTAAGGGGAAATTTAGCATGGCCAATCCACCTAACCTAAACATCTTTGGACACTAAGGGGAAATTTAGCATGGCCAATCCACCTAACCTAAACATCTTTGGACACTAAGGGGAAATTTAGCATGGCCAATCCACCTAACCTAAACATCTTTGGACACTAAGGGGAAATTTAGCATGGCCAATCCACCTAACCTACACATCTTTGGACACTAAGGGGAAATTTAGCATGGCCAATCCACCTAACCTAAACATCTTTGGACACTAAGGGGAAATTTAGCATGGCCAATCCACCTAACCTAAACATCTTTGGACACTAAGGGGAAATTTAGCATGGCCAATCCACCTAACCTAAACATCTTTGGACACTAAGGGGAAATTTAGCATGGCCAATCCACCTAACCTAAACATCTTTGGACACTAAGGGGAAATTTAGCATGGCCAATCCACCTAACCTAAACATCTTTGGACACTAAGGGGAAATTTAGCATGGCCAATCCACCTAACCTAAACATCTTTGGACACTAAGGGGAAATTTAGCATGGCCAATCCACCTAACCTAAACATCTTTGGACACTAAGGAGCAATTTAGCATGGCCAATCCACCTAACCTAAACATCTTTGGACACTAGGGGGCAATTTAGCATGGCTAATTTACCTAACCTGCAATTCTTCGGACTGTGGGAGGAAACCGCAGACATGTGGAGAACGTGCAAATTCCACCCAGACAGTCACCCAAGGTGGGAATTGAACCCGGGTCCCTGGCGCTGTGAGGCAGCAGTGCTAACCACTGTGCCACCCACTCTTGGAGCTATATCATTAGATTTCTGCCCATGTGCAGGTGCAGTTGGGTATCGGCGGATATCTTGCACGACTGCATCACGATGACAGGAGACACAAGGCTGGGTTTTCTAACCCACCAATGGGGTGGGATCTTCTGGACCTGCTGAAACCTGCCTCCGCCCATCCCCCCTTCCCACATGCCAAAAGGATTGGAGGATCCTGCCAACAGTCAATGAGGAACCACCTCCACTGCCAGAGTAGGATGGTGGAGGGAGGCCAGAAGAAGATCTGGTCCAGTGTTTCTGTAGCGCCTTTAATGGATAAAAATGGCCCAAGGCACAGGGGTGTTTGCATCCAAATTCTGACACTGAGTTACGTGAGGAAATACTCGGACAGTTGACCTCAGATCTGGTCTTGGGTCGGCTTTGAGGAGGGTTCCGAATGAGGTGTGAGAGGTCGAGAGGAGAGAGCTTTCGGGAGAGGATTCCAGAGATCGGGGCCCCATTAACGGAGGGCACAATTCCCCTTATGGTGGAGTCATTAAAATCAAGGCTGGCCAAGTGGCCAGAATTGGGGGTAACTTGGAGGACTGGAGGAGTGGTGGAGGTTACAGAGGTAGGGAAGAGTGAGGCTATGGAGGGATTTGAGGGTGAGAATTGTAGGCAACACTGGACATTGAGCCGAAGTAAGTCAGCATGTTCAGTGATAAGTCCATAAGATACAGGAGCAGAATCAGGCCATTTGGCCCATCGAGTCTGCTCCCGCACTCAATCATGGCTAATAAGTTTCTCAACCTCATTCTCCCACTTTTTCCCTGTAAACCTTTGATCCCCTTACCAATCAAGAACCTATCAACAAAGAACAAAGAACAAAGAACAATACAGCACAGGAACAGGCCCTTCGGCCCTCCAAGCCCGCGCCGCTCCCTGGTCCAAACTAGACCATTCTTTTGTATCCCTCCATTCCCACTCCGTTCATATGGCTGTCTAGAATCATAGAATCCTACAGTGCAGAAGGAGGCCATTCGGCCCATCAAGTCTGCACCGACCACAATCCCACCCAGGCCCTATCCCCATAACCCCATGTATTTACCCTGGCTAGTCCTCCTGACACTAAGGGGCAATTTAGCATGGCCAATCCACCTAACCAGCACATCTTTGGAGCACCCGAAGGAAACTCACGCAGATGGGGAGAATGTGCAAACTTCACCCAGACAGTCACCCAAGGCCAGAATCGAACCCGGGTCCCTTGCACTGTGAGGCAGCAGTGCTAACCACTGTGCCACCGTGCCACCCTATCGATCTCCGTCTTAAAGACATTCAATGACCCGGCCTCCACAGCCTTCTGTGGCATTGAATTCCACAGATTCACCACCCTCTGGCTGAAGAAATTCCTCCTCATATCTAAAGAGTCATCCCTTTACGTGGCACGGTAGCACAGTGGTTAGCACTGCTGCTTCACAGCTCCAGGGACCTGGGTTCGATTCCCGGCTTGGGTCACTGTCTGTGTGGAGTTTGCACATTCTCCTCGTGTCTGCGTGGGTTTCCTCCGGGTGCTCCGGTTTCCTCCCACAGTCCAAAGATGTGCGGGTTAGGTTGATTGGCCATGCTAAAAATTGCCCCTTAGAGTCCTGAGATGCGTAGGTTAGAGGGATTAGCAGGTGGATATGGGGGTAGGACCTGGGTGGGATTGTGGTCGGTGCAGACTCGATGGGGCAGGTGGCCTCTTTCTGCACTGTAGGGTTCCTATGATTCTACTCTGAGGCTGTGCCCTCAGATCCTCGCCTCTCCGACTAATGGAAACATCTTCCCCGCGTTCACTCTATCCAGGCCTTTTCAGTATTCAGTAAGTCTCAATGAGATCCTCCCCCTTATCCTTCTAAACTCCATCGAGCGCAGACTGATGACTGCGAATCAATAAATCATTGGTCAGCACTGAACATTATGAATCGAGGCAGCTGATAGAGAGGCTATGACTTCCCATTAAGTTCCAGACATAATGTCGGCTTCTCTCTCTCTCTCTCTCTCTCCTCAGGTGCGGTGGGAGTGTGTGGACAGTATTTGCAGCATTTCCGATTGCCATTCCCAATATCGAACCTGAGGCAACCTCTCCTACACCGCTCCCCCCCGCCCCACAAAGGAACATCGTCTGTTGTCGGTACTACGCTGTGAGGGGCTGAAAGAGTATGCAAACATACGGCACACGCCCCTTACAAGACAAAATGTTTCCCAGCGAGGGAGAGAAAGAAATCATTTCAACGTGTCGGCGCTCAAAGCAAAAAGAATAAAGTCCTTTCTTTCAAGACCTGAAGCCCAGGTCACATCCTCCCCACACTGTGGGGCAAGCAGCAAAAGAGGAAAAAAAACACAAGGTAGCTGGGGCAAAGAAAGGCTCCTCCTGGCATCTAAAGAAGGAGCGATGCTCAAAACATTCCATCAAACGGGGACAGAAAAATCCTCAAGATTCTGTTGCGAATCTGTATTCAGTGTGGAGCGCAGTTCATTTGTTGGACATCTCTGCCCCTGGTGGAGAGGCCTGGTACTGCCGCAGCCCGACAGCAACGAGGGAGGTACGAGGGAGATTGCCGAGGCTTTGTCGCACACCCCTTGTGGTAACGACCTCAACCCAGCCCATGAGGTGGGCCTCTCGGGGGTACGAGCTCCCTGCTGATTGAGGTCTTGATTGCCTGCCCAACCAGGGAGTCTCACCCCGTGTACACATTGAGGGCGACTGTTCTCCGGATTTGGATTGTGTGCCTGAAGCACTCTGAGGAATGGAATTGAGTTTGTAAATAAAGGGAATCAGGCGAAGGGACACCGGCCTCTGATGATTTATTTCACTTTCCCTCGCAATGGTGGCACGGTGGTTAGCGCTGCTGCCTCACAGCTCCAAGGACCAGGGTTCGATTCCAGCCTCGGGTCACTGTCTGTGCAGAGTTTGCACATTCTCCGCGTGACTGCGTGGGTTTCCCCCGGGGGCTCTGGTTTCCTCCCACACTCCAAAGATATGCGGGTTGAGTGGATTGGCCATGCTAAATTGCCCCTAAGTGTCCAAAGATGTGTAGGTTAGGAGGATTGGCCATGCTAAATTGCCCCTTAGTGTCCAAAGATGTGTAGGTTAGGTGGATTGGCCATGCTAAATTGCCCCTTAGTGTCCAAAGATGTGTAGGTTAGGTGGATTGGCCATGCTAAATTGCCCCTTAGTGTCCAAAGATGTGTAGGTTAGGTGGATTGGCCATGCTAAATTGCCCCTTAGTGTCCAAAGATGTGTAGGTTAGGTGGATTGGCCATGCTAAATTGCCCCTTAGTGTCCAAAGATGTGTAGGTTAGGTGGATTGGCCATGCTAAATTGCCCCTCAGTGTCCAAAAATTAGGGGGATCAGCAGGGTAAATACATGGGGTTACTGGGTGAGGACTTAGGTAAGATAAGCTGTTGGAGAGTCAGTGCAGGCTAATGGGCCGAATGGCCTCCTTCTGCACTGTCGGGATTCTATGAACTTCCCCAGCGGCAAACCTTGCGCTCCGTCACCATACTCCTTGGTGGCCCTAGCCTGGGGGGCTGCGGGGGAAAATGGCTGACCACACCCACCCCCCCCTGCCCCCCCTCACTGGAGCTGCACCCACCGACAGTAGCAAACAGGGATCTCAGTGGAGTGGGGGGGGGGGGAGGTGATTAACACACGGGGGCCGTGTGTAGCTGGGGAGGGGTCCACACCCAGGCTGAGCTCACACAGAAATTGAATGACCGAGGGAAGAGTTGGAGCTGTGGGAAAGTATCAGAAAGGGATGGGATAATGGTGGTGGGGAGGTGCGGGGGCGGGGTCGGGGGGTTGGGGGGGGAGGGAGCGGTGGTGGGGAGGGGGGCTCACGCCATGGGAAAGGAGTGGGGGGTTAATTTAAATAGCGCACAGCGGCAGAGGAAGCTGGGAGCAGCGCACGGTGCCACAGTACCTGAGGAGATAATGGGAAAAAAAAATCACAGAATAACTGGTGCAGAAAATGATTACAAAAAGCTCAACTCTTAGGGGCAGGATCAGTGACAGGGAAATAAACTCACACCGGGACCGGAGACATGTGCAGAAGATGCTGCAACAAATTGGCAAACTTCGTATTCTCTCTTGGTGAACTGGAGTTCCATCTTGGCCTGTTCTGTCCCAGCTCACACTGTCTCCTGTTCTCCCAGCCCCCCCCCACCGGTGCTCATTTAGAAAGATTCTAACTCTCAAACTGCCATACAAATTGGGGCGACACGGTGGCACAGTGGTTAGCACTGCTGCCTCACGGCGCCAGGGACCCGGGTTCAATTCCCACCTCGGGTCACTGTCTGTGTGGAGTTTGCACGTTCTCCCCGGTGTCTGTGTGGGTTTCCTCCGGGTGCTCCGGTTTCCTCCCACACTCCAAAGATGTGCGGGTTAGGTGGATTGGCCATGCTAAATTGACCCTTAGTGTTAGGGGGATTAGCAGGGTCAATACGGCAATTATCAGGGTAAATAAAAGGGGTTGTGGGGCCTAGGTGAGATTATGGTTGGTGCAGGCTTGTGCCTTGTAGATGGTGGACAGGCTTTGGGGAGTCAGGAGCTGAGCTATTTGCAGGATTCCCAGCCTCTGGCCTGTTCTTGTAGTCACAATTTGGCTCTTCCAGTTCAGTGATGGTAACACCATCGAACGTCAAGGGAGATCGTTGGATTCTCACTTGTTGCCTGGCACTTGTGGGACACGAATGTTCCTTGCCACTTATCATAGTGGAGAAGGAGGTCATTTGGCCCATCGAGTCTGCACCAACCACAATCCCACCCAGGTCCTATCCCCAAAGCCTCACTAATCCTAACCTACACATGTTAAAAGTTAAAAGCTTTAAATTTTATTTTATTAGTTACAAGCCAGCTTACATTAATACTGCAATGAAGTTACTGTGAAAATCCCCTTGTTGCCACACTCAAGTGCCTATTCGGGTGCACTGAGGGAGAATTTAGCACGGCCAATTCACATAACCTGCACATCTTTGGGCTGTGGGAGGACACTGGAGCACCCGGAGGAAACTCATGCAGACACTAGGAGAATGTGCAGACTCCACACAGACAGTGACCCAAGCCGGGAGTTGAACCCAGGTCCCTAGTGCTGTGAGGCAGCAGAGCTAACCACTGTGCCACAACTTAACCTGCACATCTTTGGACTGTGGGAAGAAATCAGACGAGCTAGAGGAAACCCAGGCAGACACGGGGAGAATGTGCAAACTCCAAACCGACAGTGACCCAAGCTAGGAATCGAAGCCCGGGACCCTGGCGTTGTGAGGCAGCGGTGCTAACCACTGTGCCACCCCCATGTTGCCTTTTGCCACCATGCTCATCAGCCTCATCAGCCCAAGCCTGGATATTGTCCAGGTCTTGTTGCATTTGGATACTGCTTCAGTATCTGAGGAGTTGCGAATGATACGGAGCATTGTGCAATCATCAGTGACCATCTCCTCTCTGACCTTATAATGGAGGAATAGCATTACAACTGGGGCTTGTACGATGCACCTTGGGGAGTTTTGCCACGTTAATGATGCTATATCAGTGCACATGATTGTGAACCTGGAATAATGTCTTCAGGAGTTTCACAGGTAGGTAACATTATTAAAAAATGGACGCTTAATCGGAAGAGGAGATATTAGGGAGGGTGGCAATAAAATTGATTTTGATTTGATTTATTATTGTCACATGTATTGGGATACAGTGAAAAGTATTGTTTCTTGCGCGCTATACAGACAAAGCATACCGTTCGTAGAGAAGGAAATGAGAGAGTGCAGAATGTAGTGTTACAGTCATAGCTAGGGTGTAGAGAAAGATCAACTTAATGCGAGGTAGGTCCATTCAAAAGTCTGACAGCAGGAGGGAAGAAGCTGTTCTTGAGTTGGTTGGTACGTAACCTCAGACTTTTGTATCTTTTTCCCGACGGAAGAAGATGGAAGAGAGAATGTCCGGGGTGCATGGGGTCGTTAATTATGCTGGCTACTTTGCCAAGGCAGTGGGAAGTGTAGACAGAGTCAATGGATGGGAGGCTGGTTTGCGTGATGGATTGGGCTACATTCACAAACTTCTGGATTTTCTTGCAGTCTTGGGCAGAGCAGGAGCCATACCAGGCTGTGACACAACCAGAAAAAATGCTTTCTATGGTGCATCTGTAAAAGTTGGCGAGAGTCGTCGCTGACATGCCAAATTTCCTTAATCTTCTGAGAAAGTAGAGGCGTTGGTGGGCTTTCTTAACTATAGTGTCGGCATGGAGGGACCAGGACAGGTTGTTGGTGAGCTGGACACGGAGAGATGGGTTTTAAAGAATGCCTTGAGTGCTGAGTGAGTGGTTATAAAGGTGTTGGAATTTGGGGAAGGGAAGATGGGGGTGAAGATTGAATCACCATTGTGCTGGGATTCATGAGGAAGCAGTGTGTGGCTGGGGGAGAGTGGATCGGGACTTAAACATGAAGATGGGAATTTTATATCTGCGATACTGTAGAAGCAGGAGCCAATGAGGGGTAGTAAGGACATGGTTGATGGACATGATAAGTGATTAGAATGTTACAGTAGGTTTTCACTGAGACTGCAGATCTCGGACAAGGAGTCCACCATTCATAGTCTTGGAACAGTCAAGCCTGGGGGTAAAGGCCTGATTGGCTGAGGCAGCAGCAGAAACGGAGGTGGAATTTGATAAACTCTGTGATGGGACGGATGCCATGTTGTGAACTCAGCACCACTCTCGATAGAACTTCGAGGATATAAGCCATGTTTGAGCAGGTAGTTTGTTGCAGGATGCAAAGGCAAGGGTCTGCATTCTCCCAACTCACAACGGAGAATGTTGGAGAGGTTGAGAGTTGAGATCGAGAGGTTGCGAATGGAGATGGAGAGATTGAGAGGGATGATGGAGATGGAGAGATTGAGAGTGTAGATGGAGAGGTTGAGAGTGGAAATGGAGAAGTTGAGAGTGTAGATGGAGAGGTTGAGAGTGGAAATGGAGAGGTTGAGCATGGAGATGGAGAGATTGAGAGTGTAGATGGAGAGGGAGAGGTTGAGAATGGGGATGGAGAGGTTGAGAGTGTAGATGGAGAGGGAGAGGTTGAGAATGGGGATGGAGAGGTTGAGAGTGATGATGGAGAGGTTGAGAGTGATGATGGAGAGGTTGAGAGTGGGAATGGAGAGGTTGAGAGTGATGATGGAGAGGTTGAGAGTGGGAATGGAGAGGTTGAGAGTGATGATGGAGAGATTGAGAGTGATGATGGAGAGGTTGAGAGTGGGAATGGAGAGGTTGAGAGTGATGATGGAGAGGTTGAGAGTGGGAATGGAGAGGTTGAGAGTGATGATGGAGAGGTTGAGAGTGATGATGGAGAGGTTGAGAGTGATGATGGAGAGGTTGAGAGTGATGATGGAGAGGTTGAGAGTGATGATGGAGAGGTTGAGAGTGATGATGGAGAGGTTGAGAGTGGGGATGGAGAGGTTGAGAGTGATGATGGAGAGGTTGAGAGTGGGGATGGAGAGGTTGAGAGTGATGATGGAGAGGTTGAGAGTGATGATGGAGAGGTTGAGAATGGGGATGGAGAGGTTGAGAGTGGGAATGGAGAGGTTGTGAGTGGGAATGGAGAGGTTGAGAGTGGGAATGGAGAGGTTGAGAGTGATGATGGAGAGGTTGAGAGTGGGAATGGAGAGGTTGAGAGTGATGATGGAGAAGTTGAGAGTGATGATGGAGAGGTTGAGAGTGATGATGGAGAGGTTGAGAGTGATGATGGAGAGGTGGTGAGGTGTGGTCCATTCATGCAGTTCAGGGGTTGAAGATGAGTGTGTTTGGCAACACAGCAATGGACTAAGTACAGCCCTGGAGATAGAATATCGGGAATGAGAAGAGAAACCATCGTTGACGATGCTCTGGCTAAGATCGGATAGGTCAGTGCAGATGTAAGCAAAATCAGTCTCACCAAGCCTGACTCTGACTCAGAGGTGAAGAGTTTGAGGGGTATTTCACCCATGTCTGAGACTGCACACTGGCTGAGAATGATAGGGAGGGATAGTGTAGCCTTGAGTGAGATTCCAGTCTTTGTTTGACTCTGGGTAAACTCAAATATGGAGTTCCAGGAAACAACATGAGCTTGGAGGGCCGAAGGGCCTGTTCCTGTGCTGCAGTGTTCTTTGAATGATGTGGATGAAGTTTGGAGGCACAAACACTTCCACGGACTTTAGAGAGGAACCACATTTTGGAGATGCGATGGTCGGTTTCAATGTCGGAGGGGTCATGTGTGCGTTTTCCGAGTGATGGTGGTGTTTTGAAATGTTGGTGAGGACAACCCCAAGGAGAGGGAACCATTTTACAACTCTGATGGAGACCACACACTGCAATCAATCTAGTTACCGTGAAAATCCCCTAGTCGCCACACTCCGGCGCCTGTTCGGGTACACTGAGGGCCAACGTACCCTAACCAGCACATCTTTCAGACTGTGGGAGGAAGTCGGAGCACCCGGAGGAAACCCACACAGACACGGGGAGAATGTGCAAACACCACACAGACAGTGACCCAAGCCAGGAATCGAACCAGGGTCCCTGGCGCTGCGAGGCAGCAGTGCTAACCACTATGCCACCATGCCGCCCCAAGAGCAGAAAAGGCTGAGTGGGGGGGGAGATGATTGAGGTGTATAAGATTATGAGGGATGTGGACAGGGTGAGTAGGGAGCAGATGCTCCCCTTGGTTGAGGGGTCAACCACGAGGGGGCATAGTTTTAGAATGAGGGCAGGAGATTCAGAGGGGATTTGGGAAAGCATTTCTTTCACTCAGAGGCTGGTGGGAATCTGGAATGCGCTGCCTGGGAAGGTAGTGGAGGCTGGAAACCTTACAACCCTTAAAAAATATTTGGATGAGCACTTGAAACATCATAACATTCAAGGATATGGGACAAGTGCAGGAAAAATGAGATTAGTGCGATTTAAGTGGTAGTTATTGTTGGTGCAGACTCGATGGGCCAAATGGCCTTTTCTGCGTTCTATGACCCCCCCCCCCCCCCACATGATTCTGGAGCAATGGGTGGACTTGCTGGTGTAATAATGCTTGATGAGATCCAACCAGATCGAGTGATGAATGGCTGAACCTAGGAGATTGAAACCCACACCCCTTGGATTAGAGAGAATGAATATGGAGGCCATACCAGAGAGAACAACAGGGTGGCAAAGAGTCAAAGGGGTGTTAGTGAGAGAGAGAGAGACGCTGGGTAAATCAATGGCTGGAAAAGAATTGTGGGACATGGAAGACCAAAGACAAAGCATTTGAAACCTCAGTTACAAGTGACAGAGACGGATGCAGAAGGAAGTAGGGCTTTGCAATGCGTTGGAGATCACAGCATCCGAACAGTGCAGAAGGAAGCCATTCGGCCCATCGAGTCTACACTGATCACAATCCCACCCAGGCCCTATGCCCTTAACCCCACATATTTGCTCTGCTAATCCCCTGACACCAGAGTCAATTTAACATGGCTGTGGGAGGAAACCGGAGGAAACCCAAACACACAATGTCCAAACTCCACACAGACAGTGACCCGAGGCTGGGAATCAAACCCGGGACCCTGGCGCTGTAAGGTTAGCAATGCTAACTACTGTACCACCAGAGATGTTGGGTAAACGAAAGGGAGGCGATAGCCCTAGTGGTATAATCACTGGACAATTAATCCAGAAACTCAGTGAATGTTCTGGGGACCCGGGTTCGAATCCCGCCATGGCAGATGGTGGAATTTGAATTCAATAAAAAAATCTGGAATTAAGAATCTACTGATGGCTATGAAACCATTGTCGGAAAAACCCATCTGGTTCACTAATGTCCCTTCAGAGAACGAAATCTGCCGTTCTTACCCGGTCTGGCCTACATGTGACTCCAGAGCCACAGCAATGTGGTTGACTCTCAACTGCCCTCTGAAATGGACAAGCAAGCCACTCAGTATGAGGGGTAGTTCAAGGTAGGTAGTTAACACCTTTTCCTAAAGATAGGGGACTCTAAAACTAGATGGCACAGGTTTAGGGTGAGTTGGGAGAGGTACAAAAGTTAAAGTTAATTTATTAGTCACAAGTAAGGCTTACATTAACCCTGCAATGAAGTCACTGTGAAATTCCCCTAGTCGCCACACTCCGGCGCCTGTTCGGGTCAATGCACCCTAACCAGCACATCTTTCAGACTGTGGGAGGAAACCGGAGCACCCGGAGGAAACCCACGCAGACACGGGGAGAACGTGCAGACTCCACACACACAGTGACCCAAGCTGGGAATCAAACCCAGATTCCCTGGCGCTGTGAGGCAGCAGTGCTAACCACTGTGCCACCCCGAGGGTCCAGAGGGGCAATTTTTTCACACAGAGGGTGGTGAGTGTCTGGAACAAGCTGCCAGAGGCAGTAGTAGAGGCGGGTACAATTTTGTCTTTTCAAAAGCATTTAGACAGTTACATGGGTACGATGGGTATAGAGGGATATGGGCCAAACGTGGGCAATTGGGACTAGCTGAGTGGTTAAAACAAAAAGACGGCATGGACAAGCTGGGCCAAAGGGCCTGTTTCCAAGCTGTAAACCGCTATGACTCAATAACTATGGATGGGCAACAAATGTTGGCCCAGCCAGCGACGCCCATGTCCTACGAATGAATATAAAAAAGAACCTTGTTCATGAATGAGGTTATGTGAGTAGAGAGGCCAAGCGAGATGGCAAGCTCAAAGAGATGGCCATGGATATGGGCAGGAGCTGTGGTTTATATCGAGACTGTGGTGAAGGAAGAGTAGGAAGGCGCTCAGGGAAAACAGTCCAGGGAACTGAGTTCAGGAGATTAAAGCATTGAAGAGAAGGTGTCAGTGAGTGCAGAGGATGAGGAGATGCTGGGGTTTGAGAGGACACAGACAATAAGGACTTCCGTGGAGGTGAGAGTGGGAGAAGAATGTGCTGTGCCTTGATGGGGGAGAAAGTGCCAGAGCAATAGGGGCAGAGATTTGTGACAAGGGCCTCACTGGAGTCTGGGAGGGTTGGGTAGGTTAGTGATGGGGGGGCGGGGGGAGGGGGGGGGAGGTGGCAGGAGAAGAAGGGGGAAGCAAGACAAGTTGAATCGGGTGGGGAGGTTTTGGTAACTGGATATGGAGTCACTGTCCATTTGGCAACTCCCAGTCGCAACCGCAGTTTATCACCCCACAAATAGATGGTGGGTGGCAGGGACCGAAGAGACAACTTGGAGGGAACAGTGACTTGAAGACCCGGTGCCGGGCATCGCTGAGGTCGTGGGGGAGATGGTAGCCGAGGGATGCCCACGGCGACAAGGGCTGATGAGGCAGTTCCGGTGGGAGAGGGGAGTCACTGTTTGTGGCATCGCAACAACGGCACCCTGGGATAGCTCTGCACAGAGGGTACAGAGAGTGGGCGAGTTAGCGGCGAGAGACCAGGATGCTGAACCAAAGAGGGGCCTCAATACCAACAAATATCACGGGGGACAGAGTTAGCGGGCTGGAGTGAGATTCAGGAGAATATTGCAGAGCGGCTCAGACACTGAGGAGAAAAAGTTGAAGTTTATTTATTAGTCACAAGTCGGCTTACATTAACACCGCAATGAAGTTATTGTGAAATTCCCCTGGTCGCCACACTCCAGCACCTGTTCAGGTACACTGAGGGAGAATTTGGCATGGCCAATGCACCTAACTGGCACTCCTCTCGGGCTGTGGGAGGAAACCAGAGCACCCGGAGGAAACCCACGCAGACACGGGGAGAACATGCAGACTCCACACAGACAGTGACCCAAGCCCGGAATCGAACCCGGGCGTCTGGCGCTGTGAGGCAGCAGTGCAAACCACTGTGCCACCGTGCCGCCTATCATGTGTCACGCATTTTAATTTAGTTTATTCTGTTGAATCATAATTTTCTCCTAAACGAAAGAATCCGTACAGTGCCTTATCCCTACATATGGGCGGCATGGTGGCACAGTAGTTAGCACAGCTACTTCACAGCTCCAGGGGCCTGGGTTCAATTCCCGGCTTGGGTCACTGTCTGTGTGGAGTTTGCACATTCTCCCCGTGTCTACGTGGGTTTCCTCCGGGTGCTCCGGTTTCCTCCCACAATCCAAAGACGTGCGGGTTAGGTTGATTGGCCATGCTAAAATTGCCCTTAGTGTCCTGAGATGCGTAGGTTAGAGGGATTAGTGGGTAAAATATGTAGGGGTATGGGGGTAGGGCCTGGGTGGGATTGTGGTCGGTGCAGACTCGTTGGGCCGAATGGCCTCTTTCTGTACTGTAGGGTTTCTATGATTTCTGAGCACCCATTATACCCTCTGCTCCATTTCCCCCTTGAGGGCAGGTTGATGAAAGACGGGGTGTATCATTCAAGAGCTTGATCCCACATGGTGCAGTCGGACCACCTTCGAAAGCTAAAACAGTCTCCCCTCAGAAACTCGGAGAAGCTCGGGGGCGGCATGGTGGCACAGTGGTTCGCACTGCTGCCTCACAGCACTGGGGACCCGGGTTCGATTCCCGTAACGTCATTTAATTTGATTTGATTTATTGTCACATGTATTGGGATACAGTTAAAAGTATTGTTTCTTGTGCGCTATACAGCCAAAGCATACCGTTCATAGAGAAGGGGAAAGTGCAGAATGTAGTGTTACAGTCATAGCTAGGGTGTAGAGAAACATCAACTTAATGTCAGGTAGGTCCATTCATAAGTCTGATGGCAGCAGGGAAGAAGCTGTTCTCGAGTCAGTTGATATGTGTCCTCAGACTTTGGTATCCTTTTCCCGACGGAAGAAGGTGGAAGAGAGAATGTCCGGGGTGCGTGGGGTCCTTAATTATGCTGGCTGCTTTTCCGAGGCAGTGGGAAGTGTAGACAGAGTCAATGGATGGGAGGCTGGTTTGCGTGATGGATTGGGCTACATTCATGAACCTTTGTGGTGTTAATGTAAGCCTACTTGTGACCCATAAATAACTCAAATAAATGTAAAGATTGGGAAGACCAAAGCCATCACTTTCACTCATCCAGCACTCACTATTAAGAGGCATCTTGATAGGTGCAGGAAATAGAGGGATACCAACTACTTAGAGGCAAAAGTTCTTTGGTTGAGAAAGGAGTCATGTGTCGGCGCAGGCTTGGTGGGTGAAGGGCCGGTTCCTGTGCTGCAGTGCTCTTTGAACAGGTAACAGGTAACCATCAGAACAGGTAACCATCCCCTGCACCCAGGGTTAATACCACACCAATCCCTGTGGCCAGGATGGCATGGTGGCACAGTGGCGCCTCACAGTGCCAAGGACCCGGGTCCAATTCCAGCCTCGGGGGTCACTGTCTGTGTGGAGTTTGCACATTCTCCCTGTGTCTGCATGGGTTTCCTCCGGGTGCTCCGGTTTCCTCCCACAGTCCGAAAGATGTGCTGGTTTGGTGCATTGGCCGTGCTAAATTCTCCCTCAGTGTCAAGGAGATCGGCAGGGTAAATACATGGGGTTATGGGGATAGTGCTTGGGGTGCTAAACTCATGCTAAATTCTCCCTCAGGGGACCCGAACGGGCGCCGGAGTGTGGCGATTAGGGGATTTTCACAGTAACTTCATTGCAGTGTGAATGTAAGTCTATTTGTGACACTAATAAATAAACTTTAAACAATATCTGTCGACAGAGGGAGGCAGGCAAGACATTTTTCTTAGGCCTGAAGCCTGATCTCAATTTCCCCCCTTCCCCCCCACCGCCTCTCTGCCCAAACCGCTGCCAGTTTCCCGTATTATCTGGTTTTTCATTACAAACATAAAATTTTGTGAACCTAGTGCAATATGATACAAGCCCATGAAACATTGATAAGATAACAGCAAAATGTATTTCAATTTCCTGGGTGTGTCTTCAAACAGAAACTGGATCATGCGGTATTGATACCAATGTCTGCAAAGCTGTGGTATAGAAATTGGACAATGTTGTAACTGGCTCATTCATGGATCCCTCAAAGAACAAAAAACAAAGAAAACTAGAGCACAGGAACAGGCCCTTTGGCCCTCCAAGCCTGCACCGACCATGCTGCCCTCATTCTGTGCACGTGCATTCTGTCCCTTTGGCTCTCCCCCTTAGTGTGTCGATGATGCTTTGAGCCATCTCCAAGCTTGGCTCAAATTGAGTGTGGTGGAACATATGAAGAGGAGGGGGTTATGGCCACAGCGGTTAAGGGATCCCCCAATTCCATATTGCGAACAGGTCACACTTGACTCGCATCCAAGCCTGCTTGCACCAGGTTTCTGTCTTTAACAGGAACAGGAGTAGGCCATTCGGCCCCTCGGGACCGCTCCACCATTCAATAAGATCGTGGCTGATCCGACAACATTCCTTGCTCGGATCCACTTTCCAGCCCTTTCCCCCGTAACCTTTGGTTCCCTTACTGATCAAAAATTGATCCATCTCAACCCTAAATGTGCACAGGGTGCGGAATCTTCCCGTCCCGCCCGCCGCGGGAATCGTAGCGGGCGGAGCACGGACCATGCAAAGGTTCGTTGACCTCGGGTGGGATTTTCCAACCTTGGGGCGAGCGCAGCCGGAAAATCCCATCCTAGCACTCTGCTCCCCACAGCTCTGTGCGGCAAGGAATTCCAAAGGCTCACGGCCCTCTGAGAGTAGAAATTCCTCCTCATCTCAGTATTAACTTGGTGTCCCTTTATTCTGAGACGATGCCCTCCGGTCCTGAGACTCTCCCAGGAGGGGAAACATCCTCTCAGCATTTACCCTGTCAAGCCCCCTAACAACCCGATATGTTTCAATGAGACAGAGACATAGAAACAGAGAAACTAGAAGCAGGAGGAGGCCATTCAGCCCTTCAATTCTGCTCCACCATTCATTCTGATCATGGCTCATCATCAAATTCAATATCCTGATTCCCCCTTCCCCCATCACATATCCCTCGATCCCTTTAGCCCCAGGAGCTATATCTAATTTCTTCCTGAAATCAGACAATGTTTTGGCCTCAACTACTTTCTGTGGGAGTGAATTCCACACATTCACCACCCTCTGGGTGAAGAAATTTCTCCTCACCTCAGTTCTAAAAGGTTTAGCCCTTATCCTCAAACTATGACGCCCTTGTTCTGGACTCCCCCACCATTGGGAACAGATGATTCAGTAGTTGAATCTACCCTGTCTAACCGATTAGAATTTAATAAGTTTCTCTGAGATCCCCTCTCACTCTTCTAAACTCCAATGAATATAATCCTAACTGACTTAGTCTCCCCTCATATGACAGACCTGCCATCCCAGGAATCAGCCTGGGAAACCTTCGCTGTACTCCCTCTATAGCAAGGACATCCTTCCTCAGATAAGGACATCAAAACTGTACACGATACTCCAGGTGTGGCCTCACCAACACCCTATACAATTGCAGCAAAACATCCCTATCCTTATACTTAAATCCTCTCACTATGAAGGCCAACATACCATTTGCCTTCTTTACTGCCTGCTGTACCTGCGCGCTTACTTTCAATGACTGATGCACGAGGACACCAAGATCTCACTGAGTATCCACCTCTCTCAATTTACACCCATTCACATAATAATCTGCCTTCCTACTATTGCTAGCGAAGTTGGTTAGGACATATGCATTTAATCCAAAGGAGCAGTGGTGGCATAGTGGTAATGTCATGGGTCTAGTAGTCCAGATGCCCAGGCTAATGGTCTGGGGGCAAGGGTTTAAATCCTACCATGGCAGCTGGTGGAATTTCAACTTAATTAAATACATCTGCAATTTAAAATTGATCTCAATATTCAAAAGCCATCTGGTTCACTGATATTCTATAGGGAAGGAAATCTGCTATCCTTACCCAGTCTGATCTACGTGGTGTGGTTGTCCATACACCTCTGAAGGTGGAAGGGTAATGTTAGTAGGGTGGTGAAAAAGTCATTTGGGACACTTGCCTTTATCAATCGAGGTATAGGTTACAAAAGCTGGGAAGTCATGTTGAAGTTGTATAGAACTTTGGTGAGGCCACAGCTGGAGCACTGTGTGCAGTTCTGGTCACCACTTTATAGGAAGGATGTGATTGCACTGGAGGGAGTGCAGAGGAGATTCACCAGGATGTTGCCTGGGATGGAACATTAAAGTTATGAAGGGAGGTTGGATAGGCTTGGGTTGTTTTCATGATGTGGAGATGCCGGCGTTGGACTGGGGTGAACACAGTAAGAGTTTTAACAACACCAGGTTAAAGTCCAACAGGTTTATTTGGTAGCAAATACCATAAGCTTTCGGAGCGCTGCTCCTTCGTCAGATGGAGTCCATCTGACGAAGGAGCAGCGCTCCGAAAGCTTATGGTATTTGCTACCAAATAAAGCTGTTGGACTTTAACCTGGTGTTGTTAAAACTCTTATTGTTTTCATTGGAGCAGAGAAGACTGAAGGGCAACCTAATTGAGGTGTACAAGATTATGAGTGACATGGACGAATGGATAAGGAGCAAGGGAGGTGATGGCCGAGTGGTATTATCACCAGATTATTAATCCAGAAACTCAGCTAATGTTCTGGGGACCCGGTTCGAAGCCCGCCACAGCAGATGGTGGAATTTGAATTCAATAAAAAAAAATATGGAATTAAGAATCTACTGATGGCCATGAAACCATTGTCGATTGTCAGAAAAACCCATCTGGCCCACTAATGTCCCTTAGGGAATGAAATCTGCTGTCCTTACCCGGTTTGGCCTCCATGTGACTCCAGAGCCACAGCAAAGTGGTTGGTTCTGAACTGTCCTCAGGCAACTAGGGATGGGCAATAAATGCTGGCCAACCAGTGACACCCATGTCCCATGAATGAATTCTTTTAAAAAGCTGTTCCCCTTAATTGAAGGGTCAGTCATGAGGGGACATAGGTTCAAGGTGAGGGGCAGGAGGTTTAGGGGGAGGTGAGGAAAAACGTTTTTACCCAGAGGGTGGTGACGATCTCTGATAAGCTGCGTGGGAGGGTGGTGGAGGCGGGTTGCCTCACATCCTTTAAAAAGTACCTGGATGGGCACTTGGCACATCAGAACATTCAAGGCAACGGGCCAAGTGCCCATCGCACGTCGATGGGCCGAAGGATCTTTTCTGCACTGTATGATTCTATGACACACGCCTCCAGACTCTCAGCAATGCGGTTGACTCTCAACTGCCCCCCATGAAATGGCCGTGTGAGCCAATCAGTTCAAGGGCAATTGGGGATGGGCAATAAATGCTGGCCCAGCCAGTGACACCCACATCCCGTGAAAGAATACCTTTCAAAAAAAGCCACTTCCGTACAGTCGTGGCAGAGTGGCTGAGGGAGATTTCGGCCTGGGGTGAAGATATTAAACTGTCACCTGTTCTGGTCGACACCGTACTGCGTGGAAGGGCAGGGCAAAAGGTGCATGGGAACATCATCGGCCACCTTCCTTCAGACTGAAACCAGCGCTCCCTTCCCCTCAGTGGTAATGGTCATGGGCTGTGAGTTCAAATCCCACCATAGACATTGTGGAATTCAAATTCAATCCAATAAATTTGGAATTAAATGATGATCACTAGGAAACTGCTGGATTTATGTTATAAAATTCACTGATGTGCGGCACTGCCGGTCCAGCCTACACGGCTGACTCCTAACTGCCCTCTAAAATGGCCGCCCAAGCGAGCTATTCAGGGTTCATTCCAAAATGGCTACAACCCGCTACGATAGCTCAAGACAGTGGGTTCACTACCCACGTCCTGAGGGCAATTAGTGATGCCAGTCTTGCCAGCGATGCTTTTGTCCCCTGTGTGAATAAATATATATTTTTAAGCAAAACCTCGGAACTCTCTCCATGACGGTGCCTACACAACACGTACTGCAGCGGTTCAAGAAGGTGGCTCACTGCCAACTTCTCAAGGGCAAATAGGGATGGGCAATAATTGCCAGTGAATATTTTTTTTTCTGTTTTAAATCCTGTGATATGAAAGAATGTGGCCATTATATCAGCATCCCGAGTTAACATTCCTCGATCACTGACGATACAAAAAAAAAACAAATTGAGAGGCGGCACAGTGGTTAGCACGGCTGCTTCACAGCGCCAGGGACCCGGGTTCGATTCCTGGCTTGGGTCACTGTCTGTGTGGAGTTAGCACTTTCTCCCCGTGTCCGCGTGGGTTTCCTCCGGGTGCTCCGGTTTCCTCCCACAGTCCAAAGGTGTGCGGGTTAGTTGGATTGGCCATGCTAAATTGACCCTTAGTGTCAGGGGGATTAGCAGGGTGAATATGTGGGGTTATGGAGGTAGGGCCTGGGTGGGATTGTGGTCGGTGCAGACTCGATGTGCCGAATGGCCTCCTTCTGCACTCTTGGGATTCTATGAGAGGTCCCACTCTCTCGGTGTAACTTGAGGCAGGAGGGGGCAGATATTGCAGTGCGGAATTTCCTTTTGTCGGTTCATCCGGAGAGCGGGGGGTGGCAGAGGGGACGGGGGGGATGGGGACATGTTGTATTAAGGCAAGTTCTTTCATTCAATGCACAAAACGATCACACTGGGGGGAGGGGGGGGTGGTGGGGGAGAGAGCGGCGGAACTGAGGGGGTGGGGGCGGGGGGGGGGGGAGGTGGGGGAGGTGGGGGCGGGGGGGACACAGGAGAAATATTCACGCCCGACCAGGGTAACGGATGGGCTGGGATAAATGGATGGCGAGGTGTATCGTAGGGAGCGTCTGGAGTTAAGGACGGCTTTTTGTCCGAGATTGTTGCTGCAGAGCTCTACACGAGGGGTCTGTGACAGGCAGGGCTGTGCTGAAATTCTTCCATTTTGAAAAGAACATTTTGTACCATCACCGCACTGTGAGCAGGCGAGGCTGTGTTTATTGGAAATGTTCAAATTAATTTAGTCACTACAAGAATGCAAGAATTTTTGATCAATATCATAATATCACAAGCTTCCATTTCTTCCATTGATTGTGGCACACAGGAGGACTCCCACACAGCCTTCATCCCCCCGCCCCCCCCCACCGCACCCCCACCCCCCCGCCACCCCACCACCCAACCACCCCTTCGTCACTGGCACAACCTGGCATTCTCAGCTAAGCAGAAGCGGGAAAAAGATATGGGTTCATGCGGGTGTTTTGCGAGAGAGACTGTGTGCGGCAGCGTTCAGGGTTGGGAGGGGGCGGGGGGAGCCGAACAGGGGCGAGGGGAACCAGCGAGGGGGACAGAAAGGGCGGGAGCGACAACGGGCAAGACAGAGAGGGCTACAACGGGCAGGGAGGGCACCGAGGGACAGCGGATAGAGAGGCAGGGAGAGCAGACACGGGGTGGTGGGGGGGACGGGGGGGGGGGGGGGGCACAGAGAGCTGCGCAGTGGGAGGGACAGGAGGAGGCAGGGACAGAGAGAGAGAGAGACAGCGAGAGGGATTGAGAGACAGAGACTGCAGACACAGGGTGACAGAGCAGCGCAGTGGGAGGGACAGGGGGAGGCAGACAGGGACACAGAGAGAGGCAGCGAGAGGGAAAGGGAGACAGAGAGAGCAGACACGGGGGGACAGAGAGTAGCGCAGTGGGAGGGACAGGGGGAGGCAGACAGGGACACAGAGAGAGGCAGCGAAAGGGAAAGAGAGACAGAGACTGCAGACACAGGGGGACAGAGAGTAGCGCAGTGGGAGGGACATAGGGAGGCAGGGACACTGAGAGAGAGAGAGAGATAGTGACAGCAATAGAGAGAGGCAGGAATAAACAGCGAGAAAGGCAGACACAGAGAGGGACAGAGAGACAGGGAGACACAGCGAGATGGATAGCGGGACTGGGAGAACCATAGAAGGATAGAGATACAGAGAGAGAGATACAGAGAGACAGAGGGCTGAAGAGATATGGAGATGGATAAATAGACAGAGAGAAAGAGACAGCGCGATAGAGAGAGTGAGAGAGAGAAAGGCACCGAGAGAGAGGATTAAAATATATGGACACAGGCAGGCAGATAGATAGACAGGGAGATTCAGAGGGGGCGAGAGATGGGGACAGGGATAGAGGGAGGGAGACGGACAGAGAGAGACGTAGAAAAACCTGGACAGTCAGGGATAGAGAGACAGAGAAAAATGGACAGAACATAACAGAGAATTGAACACAGAGCCAGAGAGAGGAAAAGATGGATACATATACAGAAAGCAACAGCGCCAGAATCGAACACCCCGATAGCAATAACAACAGGTCAAAATGCAGCTGCAGAGGAACATGGAGAGGACAGACAGGGAAACAAAGACAGGGTGACAGAAAAAGACAAAGGAACAGAGATGTACATAAGCATATAGACAGAGAGAGCGAAAGGTGACGCAACATAAAGCAAGTACTTATTCGTGGAGTCTCTCACACACACACACACTCACACATACGATGCACACGCACTCGACATACACACACTCGACACACACACACTCGACACACACACTCGACACACACACAACACATACACACACACGCTCAACACACACACACGCACACATATGCACACTCAACACACACAAACACACACTTGACATACAGACACATTCAAGACATACACTCGACACACGCACACATGACACACTGGACACATTGGACACACACACACGACACACAGGGCACACAGGGCACACAGGGCACACAGGGTACACAGGACACAAGTGCATGCACACTTGACAGACGCACATACAAACGCACACTCGATACACACAGCCACAAAAACACACACACACACAAATGAAAATCCAAAGGGAGATACAGCATGTACAGTTATGCAGTAAGTGTGAGAGGCAGTGAGAGACAGAACAACACATAACACTTCTACTGATTGAATTGTGGTACTTCAGAATATATTACATACATGTCTCCTTATCCCCCTCCAAATATACATTCTAACCTGCATATCTGCATGCGCACATAAACAGTACGATCGATGCACACAGCCCCTCTTCTCATTCTGAATGCCTCTTGCTTCACATTGCTCTAATATCCCCTTCTTCAGAGAGTTGCAGCCTCATCACTCAACACTGAAGCCCAGTTCAGAGAGGTTTGCTGCCTCTTCCAGACCTGAAGCCCGGTCTCACTTAACTTTCCCAGCACCACACTTAAAATAACCACCCGACAAAACACAATACAGACATAACGGGGACCAGAGAAAATGGAGGTGGCAGACAGAGAGAGAGAGAGAGGGGAGAGAGAGGGAGGGAGAGAGGGAGGGAGTGAGGGAGGGAGAGAGGGAGGGAGAGAGGGAGGGAGAGAGGGAGGGAGAGAGGGAGGGAGAGAGGGAGAGAGTGAGAGAGCGAGGGAGAAGAGAGAGAGAGAGACAGAGAGTGTGTGAGGAGAGAGAGAGGGAGATAGGGAGAGAGCGAGGGAGAGAGTGAGGGAGAAGAGAGAGAGAGAGGGAGAGAGTGTGTGAGGGAG